>NC_053412.1:11363190-11575036 GCF_016859285.1 Xiphias gladius | reverse complement strand
CACTGCTGTGTCCAAATCTGGGGAGGAGGCTTGAGGGTGTGACGTCTTGAATTCAGTCGAGTGAACGAGTCAATCTTTGTCATCATGGAAGCCCCGACCAACTCTCTCTCAGTTGACAACACCGCCAGATCACGGAGCATCTCCTGCCCACGGTACACCTTAGCCAAGTATGTAGTCGGCGAAGAGCGCTAAACCACCACTCGCAGCTGCAGCTACTGACCGGGATGGTAAGGGCCACCTGTAAGATCGCCTTCAATGGTGGGAGCGTCTTGGGATCAAGGAGCTTGAACACACTCAGGCAGAATTTTGGCTGACTGAATATTCTGGCCCGTTAAAAGTGGCGTACCAGCTCCTCTGAAAGGACCTCTTCTGAAGTCCAAAAGGTTTGGAAGGAAAATCCATATCTTTTACGTGCTTTGGACCTGTGTCTGTGTGTCCTGAATCTATCTCCTGTCTTTCCCTCGTCCCCCCTCCCTGGCTCCTCTGTGAAGCAGCAGTAAATGACAAGTTTTAGCTCTCTACTTTTATCTACCCACAACAGAACTCACAACAACTCTATCAACTGTCTCGTATGCTCTATGTTTTACTTAATGAACATATTTTCTCCCTTTTATATTTACATATGAATCACTCTCCACTTACAGAGTATTTTTGTGTCATTGTCCTATATAAGTGTACATTGCATAGCCTTCAAGCCTTGCCTTAGTGAATTAGCTAGCTTTCGTATTCGCTCCCTATGACTTTTGCATGCACCCTGTCAGATATGCCAAGGATGTGTTGCCAAAACACTACAGGAGTTCAGAAAATACAGTAGCCACAACACAATGCTCAGCCAGAACAGCCGTGTCAACTCACTGCCATTATAAAATCATGTGCCACAGCCATATTCATTACAAAAAAAGCACATCCATGGCTACAGCCACGATCCCGACGACAGCATCGTCTCATGGCTATAGTCATGATTACAGTGACGATGAGGTAATATTTGACTTATTCTTTAATAATTTTTGTTTCTGTGAGTCAAAAAAGGAGCTTAAGATGAGTATTATTCTCTTTCACTACGACTAACTCTTCTTTGTCTCATTTTCTTGGCAGAGTCGGGCTTCCACACGTATTTCCCAAAGCAAAGACATCTGGATTGCCAGCTCCTTCACTTGCAGGGCTTGCAATGTTTCTCTCCTCAGCCACTAGAGGCCACTGGTGTTTTAGTCACAATCAACCCAACAAGTAACCTCTTGCATGCAAGACTTTGATTGTTTTGCAGCAGCCTGTATATGTTACTATTTACAATTATCAGTGGGTATAATCCAGTCATTGTAGTTTCAGTCCAAACCTATGGGTAAAAGGTGTTTCTGGATGTTGCTCATTTTATAGCGGAGAACAAAGATTGAACAAACATGTCAGAAATGTATTCAACAACCATATTTAACAATAAATAACTGCATTAGGTAATGTGAGTGTAATACAGTGATTATGTCATCAATATAATAGTGAGACCTTGTTTAAATCCACTTTAACAGCAGAAATTTCATATGTTAATCAGAGCTTAAAAGATTAATTAATCAGCAGGAAAATTAATCACAAAAAACTTTGATCAATTATTCATTTAGGTAATTTATAAAGAATAACTTACACCTCAGTGTCACCTCTCAAATTTGATATTTTGCTGTTTTTCTCTTTTGTATCACTATAAAGATAATATCAAAGCAAAATCTTAGAAATATTGATGGGTTATGGAATATTTTATCATATTATATAGATTAAATGAATAATTGCTTAATTAAAAAACTTGTTCAAATGTTAATATCAGTCTTTCGCTAAAAGTGCACTTCTCAAGTTATTGGTCTCTGGAACTGTCGGTCTTGGATTGAGTCTCTCTCTCTCTCTCTCTCTCTGTTTGTATGTGCGTGTGTGTTGGTGTGTGTGTGTGTGTGCGTGTGTGAGTGTATACATGCATGCAGGTACTCACCACTGAGACCTTTCATCCATATCGGGCTTACAGATACCACAAGGCACTGGGTCACAAGCACACTAAACACACACGTAAAGTGAGCAACAATCCCAGAGGTGTTAAAAGTTGAAACTGCATGTGTGGAAGGTTTGCGGTCTGAGAAAGCTTTCTGTGCTTCAGAGCGGTTAACGTGGAAAATCTCTGGTTCTGAGCTGACCCTTCTCGCATGACCCACTGGTATGCTGATCTGTATGTGTTTACACAGTGAAAAGCAGCTTTGTTGTGCGAGGATCTGGCAACCTAGAGGCACTAAGCCTGGGGGAGTTTATACCCCAGCCACTGATCCTCAGAAGAACTGGAAGCCTGTGGCACCAGTTAAGGTCACCAGTGAGGATCCCAGTGTGACCTTATCTACCTTTTGCCATCACTGCTATTCAACTACACTGTGATTATATATTAAGATATAATTTTCCTGCATCCTTTGTTACTGTATTTACAGACAAATAGAATGAATAGACCCTTTTCCCTCCCTGCTAAAGGCACTGTATCAACACTTTCTCTGTCCAGCTTGATTAATGAGATGCTACCTTGTGCCATATATACAAGAGTAGCCACTTAATATCTTTTAGCACTTTCAAAGTGAGACACTGGGACTTTGTGTGGCCCCTGTTTTTGGCTACGTACAAACATGACGAGAAGCAGAAAGTAAAGTGTGGGAGAATATTTGGTAACACTTGAGATTACAGTTCATGAATTACAGTGTAATTATTTACTAAATTGATATTTCAATAAAGGAATCTAACTTATAAGCATTTCTTGTATCATATAAAAATGATCAGGCCATAGAGGTGTGTATTTATAATACAACAGGTAAGGTTTGCAGTAAAACATAACCAAACCACAGTAACGTCACTCCGAGTTGGTAATAGTTTGACAAAATAATCTTGTATGAGCAAACTCCATCCACTGCGAAGGACCATGAGATGCAGTTGAAAGCTCCCTTGTCTCTTCTGTTTAACCGGCCTGTCAGACGTCTTTCCTTCAGCCAGAGAACTGATGCTCAACCTGGAGCTGCTCCAGAGAATCGTCTGCAAAGACGACAGAGTGAGAGGTTTTCTGGGTATAAGAGTACAAGTGTCGGTCCTCAGGCCTCTTCACAGTGGGGTAGTATAATATGGAGTTGTAAATTAACCAGCAGTGGAAAGAATCCCAAAATATCCCGCTGAGGTAGGAGAGCTCCTAATTTGCTGATGTTTACTTAACTGGCATCAGATCCGCTTGCATAAAAGGAACAGATAGCCTATTTTACATGGACAAAAACGTCAGTCAACAGAATTATTAAAATCATAATAATGTCGACTGCTTTGTTGGGAAGGTTGTAGCACAAAAAAATAGCAAAAACAAATGATCCCCGAGTTCAGGCTTGCAGGGGGAACAGAAAACACCCAGATTAGTATTGAAATAAACCCTGTGGGAATGTATCAGTATGGCACATCCCATGAACTGCCTGCAAAACATGGCTTGGCAAAACAACAATATTCAGCATTCAGCTATATTCCCTCAGTATCATTGCCAAGTTGTCAGACGTCTTTACCAGTTAAATGTCAACAATAATCTCTTTGTTCCTTTGTTTGTGTCCCACGTTGTTTATATCCGCTATGTCAAATGCTATGTGTCACTAAATCCTGGTGGAGGTGTTTATGTTTTTGCTCATGTCTCAGATTATAGGTGGCGCCTAATGCTGAAAACACATGCTACTGCCGAGCTTAGCCCCGATAAATTAACACTTGTGCAAAAACAGAAAAATAGGCAACGGCCAAATGATCACACTCATCAACAATAACAATAATGAGAACAATAGTGATTAGAGAAGGAAAGGATTATCTGCAGTATCTATGTGTTTGTTTAAAGGGGCATATATGCTCATTAAGAAGCTGAATACCCTCCTGTCATCTATACGGTCTAATTCACACCGAACACATCAATGGCAGAGGTGTAATCTGCTTGTTGGGGGATTATAAAAAAAACAATCCAAGTGTGTGTCTGGGCGGGTGTCAAGGGGGTTTGGTGGCTGATCTGCCCCTCGCACGGACACGACTAATGATCATGAAGATCACAGGGAGAATTACCGACATAATTACCGAGATGATCTGATGAACAGATGTCTGCGGGCTACCTCCTGTCATCTGACGGGCCCTTCCCGGCCTAACGCAGTCACTCCCAATGCTTGTTATTTATCACCGACTTTGGCGCCTTCTGTGTGAGCTGTACTGAGTAAAGAAAGTTTTTCTGTTTTTTATTTTTGTGGCCTGAATCAAGTGTGTGTGTGTGTGTGGGGTGGGGGGGGGCGTGGACAGGTATCCAGAGTGAACCCGAGCAGCCAGACGATGGCAGCATTTCTGCAGCCTGTTATTACACCGAGGCCTGTGACGCATTTGCTCCAAGTCATTCCACCTCGGTTATCCGGCTGTTTTTTTTCACTCAACACGAACATTTTGTAAATATGCAGCGAAGTGCAGCATAAGCGTAAAAGAATATTAAATGACAGACAAAACGTTGCATTCTGTCTTCAAACCTTTTCCTTTTTTTTTTCTTTTTTCCTTTTTCTTTTTTTTTTTTTTTTAACACAGAAGCAGCTACATTTTTCAAGAAAAAATGACGACTACAGTTATTACCAAATGTAGAGAGGAGAATTAATGGTGAGGTACTGAAACAGGAGACGCGAGCTTCCAGTTGGAGAGGAATACCCACAGGTTTAAAAATAGGCCACGACGCTCCTTATATAACAAGTGGGACGTCAGGGTTGTTTACAGTGTTGCTGCCTGATAAATGAATGGTTACAATCCAGCATTATGCTGCACATTTCAAATCCGTCACTAATCCAAATGGACTCAGTTGGCCTGTCCATCGCATTTTTAAAAAGAAAAGAAAGAAAGAAAAGAATATATTTGAATGGAGGTATCGTTTTGCTACATTAAAACAGATATATAACAGGAGCCGCGGGTGTGTGTTTTGCACAACACTTGAATTTTACAGTAGGATATACAGGAATTCATGTTTACACCGGAATCCAACGGGCTCCCGATCGCCTCTGTTTCTGCATGAGAGAACTGTTGGAAAGGCAGGGGCGGGGCTTACTCGCAGTGGGTTATCAAGTCGGCCAATGGGCAGCGCCGTAGCCGGGTGATGGACAGGCACGGCCCCTGCAGGACGCACCGCCCACCGATGACTGTGTTTTATTCTGTTTTTAGAGCAGCAGCGTCACATGTTGTTTTTCTTCAGGGTGAGATAGGTCCCTGGTCTGGTCTGGTCCGTACTGTACTGTTTCTTCTACCGTGGCGGACAGCGGACACAGATATCGCCGTCTGCTATGGATTAGACTTAAATTAAAAAAAAAAAAAAAAAAAAAAAGAACGGGTTACCTTTGAAATTTAGCTTTTGCCGCGAGGTATCAACTAAGAAAAATAAATTAAAAAAAAAAAAAAAAGGACTTTGCTTATCTGGAACTTGAAAATCGAAGTGGAGAGAAATGGCAAGTCCTCCGGCGACGGGAGGACACCTGTTATCTAACGGGACGAATGGTGTAAAGAAGTACGGGTACCTGCGGAAGCAGAAACACGGCCACAGGCGCTTCTTCGTGCTCCGAGAGCCGACCGAGCGCTGCCCGGCCCGGCTGGAGTATTATGAAAGCGAGAAGAAATGGAGAAACAAGTCCGCCGCGAAACGGGTGATAACTTTGGACTCCTGTCTGTGCGTAAACAAACGGGCCGACGCCAAACACAAGCACCTCGTCGCCCTCTACACCAAGGACGAGTACTTCGCTGTGGCTGCAGACAACGAGCAGGAGCAGGAGAGCTGGTACAGGGTTCTGACTGATTTAATAGCCGAGGGGAAAGTGTACGACAGCCCCGCGTCCACCTCCTCTTTAGTGGGCTTTGAGGAAGTCAGCTACGGACTCATTACTCCCGCAACAGCTGCCTATAAAGAGGTATGGCAGGTCAACTTGAAATCCAAAGGTTTGGGTCAGATCAAGAACCTCACTGGAGTGTACAGGCTGTGTTTGTCCAGCCGGACCATCAGCTTTGTCAAACTGAACTCTGAAACAGCTGCTGTCAGTTTACAGCTCATGAACATCCGGAGATGTGGCCACTCGGACAGCTTCTTCTTCATAGAGGTGGGCCGGTCAGCAGTCACCGGGCCTGGGGAGTTCTGGATGCAGGCGGAGGACTCAGTGGTGGCACAGAACATCCATGAGACCATCCTGGAGGCCATGAAGGCCATGAAGGAGCTGTCTGAGTTCAGGCCGCGGAGCAAAAGCCAGTCTGCCAGCACCAACCCCATCTCTGTGCCCACACGACGCAACCTCAACAACCTCCCCCCCAGTCAGACGGGCTTGGTGAGGAGATCCAGGACAGATAGTATGGCAGCCACGTCCCCAGGGAGAAAGTTCACATCCTGTCGGATCAGAACGGCCAGCGAAGGAGATGGAAGCGTGACCCGACCTGTTTCCATGTCCATATCTGTCAATGGGAGTCCCACCAGTCCAAACTCTGGCAATCACCTCAGCAGGTCTCACACCCTCAGCAGTGGGCGCACCTGCAGAATGCTAGAGTCATCCTCCAACCTGCATCACAGCCGGTCCATGCCAGTGTCCAACTCCCCTCCCGCTGCCTCCAGCCCCATCAGCATGTCTCCAAGAGGGGGGGCTGGTATCTCCACTCCTGACAAAGCCAGGCGGCCATTCAGCTGCAGCGCCTCCATCTCTGGCTCCCTCAGTGACACTGGCTTCATGCTGTGTGATGATTACAGCTCCAGCCCAGGTGACCCCAAGTTCCTCCCCCTGACTCGCAGCGACACCCCTGACTCCCTGTCCAGCACACCTCCATCCCGCGACATCAGCGACCCTTGTGGCTACATGATAATGGAGGGGGCGAATTGCAGCAGGTCTGGCGCTGGTGGTGAGGGTCTGGCGTTTGACAAGGCGTACAGGAAGCGGACACACTCCCTCACCACACCACGTCAACAGAGGGTGGTGGCGCCGCTGTCCTCAGCCTCCCTTGATGAGTACACACTCATGAGGATGGCCCACGGACAGAACTCTCACTCCGCCTCGCCCAAAGTGTGCTACCCTGAGGATTATGGAGACATTGAAATCGGTTCATCCAGGAGCTCCAGTAGTAACCTTGGCGATGATGGCTACATGCCGATGACACCAGGTGTAGCACCACATTCTGGAAAGGTAGACAACTACGTTCCCATGAGCCCCATGTGCGTCTCAGCACCGAAGCAGATTGTGAACCCCAGGGTGCATCCTCAGGCTGCTGCCAGCAGTGGCTACAAAACCAACTCCCCCTGCAGCAGCTCACTGGAGGACAACGGCTACATGAGAATGTGGTGCGGCTCCAAATCCTCCATGGAGAGCCCAGACAGGCATGGTGAATATATGAACATGTCACCTGGAAACCCACCTCCACTCCAGACCCCCCCTGACTACTACTTAGGCCTGCTAGCTGGTGAACCTACAGCAGTGAGGTCAGCTTATCAGGCCGGCTCCCTCACGCTACCTGCTAAACTCCAGGCCTCCAAGAATGAGGATAACAGCCAGTATGTGTTGATGAGCCCTCAGAGTTTGAGGCAAAGGGTGGGGGAGTCTGACTACTATTCAGTGATGCAGCCCAGCGTGTCTCAGACGTCACCACTGAGCCCTTCAGTACCCTCTCCTGTCAGACACGGGCGGGCAGAGAGCCTGCCCTACAGAGGAAGGCTGGGCAGACCTAACAGGCTATCCCTGGACACCCTGAGGACCCTGCCAAGCATGAACGAACACCCCCTGCCTGGAGAGCCCCGGAGCCCTGGGGAGTACATTAACATTGACTTCAGCGGCACCAGGTTCTCCCCGCCCTCCATGGTATCCACAGAGAGCCAGTCTTCATCTCTGGGATCCAGTGGTGGGGGCCCGGGGAGGTCCTCCCTGACAGACTACATAAACCTGGAACTGGGTTCACACTCACCCAAGGAGGCTGACACTCCTGCTGGGCGCCTGGACACACTCCCAGTGTTGTCCATGTGCCCCTGCTCAGAGGAGGATGGAGTGTACCATCTGGGTAATGAGAAAGGGTCTCAGGGCCTCGGCAATGAGGTGAAAAATGACTACACTGAGATGACATTTGGGATGACCAGCTCGCCTCCACAGCTTGTTCCTCAGAGCACAGCGAGGTATGTGTATCGGTGTTGGGAGGGAGCAGTTTTTATGATTTATTATCTTTTAATTTCAACAGTCTGGCTGGCTGATTTATCACAGGCTGAAAATAGTGATTCAGTTATTAGAAGAAGAGCTCACAGGCACTGTAATTCCTCCGAATGAACGTACATTTTTACTCAGTGAATAAATGTATCTGTCCGACAATCAGCAATATGAACACGGATAATGTGAATCAAGGTCTAAGTTATTATCCTTGAGAGATGGAGATGTTGGCAACAAAAGCAGATACGCATTTTAAAGCTTCATTAAAGTTGGGATGTGAACTCAGCAAAAGGGTCCAAGACTCAACTTCATGTAAATGTTCGTAAGATTTTAGTAATTTAGTAAACTAACAGCTCGATTTTTCTGTGAATTCAGTATGAAAATAAAAGCTACATGATCACTAAACATCTCATATTCTGAACATGGTTCTCCAGCAGCCAGAGCAGCAGGGAGAGGAGGCTCTCTCTGGAGGACCAGGGAGTCCCAGAAAGCATAGGGGTCTTCCTGCTCGGGTCCACCTCTTCCTCCACAGTGGACCCCGACTGCTCCGCCAAGGTGATCCGGGCCAATCCGCAGGGACGACGGCGCCACAGCTCCGAGACCTTCTCCTCCACCGCCACTGTGACTCCGGTCTTCCCCTCCTTCCCCCGCGGCGACACCGTGAAGAGGCACAGCTCGGTGGAGAACATCTCGTCCCGGAGCAGCGAGGGCTCCGACGAGGAGTACGGCAGCCCAGTAAACCGGCAGAGCTCAGCCGGCTACCCGAACGGACTGAACTACATCGCCTTGAACCTCCTGGACAACAGGGACATGGAGAAATGCGAAGACCTGGTTGGCTTCAAACCCACCAGCAGCTGCAAAGGGGGTATCAATGGATTACACAGCACACCATATGTCTGCTTGGGATTCAAGGAGGCTGCAACCACTGCCAAAGGTGAGTGAAGTTGATGTCAGATGTGTTACAGCTAAATAATTAATCTGAACCTTCAACTATAAGTACTGCAGGTATTTGCGTAGAAGAAGGAAACAAAATGTTTCAGGAATTTAAATCCCTTTTAATCGAAACAAATGACCAAAACAGTTGGGTTTTACAGTATGAAAAGAGATATGTCCTGTACATTTGGCAGTCAGTTAGGAGAGAGGAAAACAAGGATGAAGGCACACTTGCATTCTTCTAGATTCAAATTCAAACTGGCTCAGTGGATTTCAAAGTACATAAGTAGGTGGTGCTGATGCTCCCTTCAGGTGCTCCTTCTAAGCCCCTGCTTTTGAATACTTACAGATCCTATAACACACGTAGCGTATTTGTGACTACAATTTACTTGCAAAAACAAAGAAACAGAGTGGTGTAGCCTGTTGGAGTGTCAAAGTGAAGAGGAGAGTTGCAGTCATTCTTTATATTATCTTTTTGGATCATTCATATTTGGTAAATCCCAGTATTCCCCACAACATGTGAACGCAGCACGAGGCTGCTAAGAAACGTGACCAGGCTGAGAGCTCTGAAGTAAACAAGCACCATGACAGAGCAGGACACTGCCTCGCTGTTGCCGTTGTGGGCTGCAGATCCCAAAAATACACAAGTAGACTCCAGCATTCCACCAACTCTTATTATGAATGAACGTTTTTTTTTCTCGTACAAAATTAAGAAAAAAAATGGGTCATTATAAACCGCCAGAAACAAGTTTACAGCAACTACAAAGTCGGAAGCATTAAATAGTTCCTTATGAAGTCTCTAATATTGGTTTATTGTGGCTTGTTATTAGCAGTAATGCTGTTGGCAATGCCACAGGAATGCCTCTGAACTGATATTCGAGGCTTCCTGTCAGTTGTAATGTCACACTGAGCTTCGGGCATTTCCGGCTGTTGTTTTTCAGTTGGGTAGGCATTAGGATGTGTTGCACATCGATGTGACTTCTATGGAGCCCTTATTCCCACTATCCCATGATCAATACCTTGTCCCAGAATATCCCAATGAACAAAACAAAGCTGCGGCGTGGGACAGCAGACGGTGTAAACAAAGACCACAGGGACAGCAGAATGTGGACATTAAAAGCCAAGTTTGACCCTCTGTCCCCGCGACGTTTTTTTGGACACAGTGAGCTCACATGTGTTTGTGAGCACATACAGGGGTGGGTGTCTGTGTGTGTGTGTGGGTTGTGGGGGTGGGGTGTGTGTGTGTGTGTGTGTGTGTCTGTGGGGGGGGCGGGGGTTGTACGCTGACATGTGAGGCCCAACACAAGTGGATGTGTGTTTGTCTGCGTGTCCTTGTAGGCAGCGAGGGAAAACAACAAAGTGGGCGAGTTGCTATGCGGCCATCAGGTAACTGGATGTCACGGTCCGCATTCCTGACAGAGCGGGTTTGAAAAGTTGCTGTGAGAGGGGGCTGTTTTTGTCCTGGGCTCCAGGCCATTTGAATAGAAAGTGGCTTTTATTTCACCCCAAGGCCCCTGTGTATAGGCAGAGAAGTTATATTATGTTTCCATCGGAACACACAAGACAGAAGAACGCTACAGAAGTTGTTGTTGTTATTAGTACAGTCAGTGATGTTCAGGTAAAGAAAGAGGAATGTACCGACACAGAGCTACCCCCACGGTATGGAAAATCAATTATTTTTCCACATAAGCCTTAATTTATGCTCTCTTTAAATGCACAACTGTGTAACATCCTTGACAGTGACATGTACATCAAAAGGCTGCTTTGCAGTTAGACAGGCGGTAAACTGAGTTAATGACGGTTGGCTGCATCCTTTCATAAATTTATTTTACAGCAAAATGGCTCCTAATAACATGTGCTTGCATGGTTTGTTTGTTGTTATCTTGTAATTAGCACGTGCTCTATACTCATGTACGGAGTGCAAATATTTTTATGGCGATAATAAAGCTTGTTGAATGCAACTGACTGGGGAGAGGGGAGGGAAAGAGTCAAGCACATACATGTGGACTCTAGCACGTACGCATGCAGAGCAGTCAGGGGTGTTGTTTTTCTCTCAGGGATCTTTTTTTTTTTTTTTTTTTTTTTCCAGTGGCGTAGCTTGCATCCGTGAACGCTTGGCAGAGGTGTGCAGAGAGAGAGAAAGTGAGAGGGACGCCTGTTTTGTTTTCCAGTGCTGCTCGCCTGACTGTTTGTGGGAGAGCGAACGAACGCATGCATAATGGGGCAGGATGGCACGTGCACTCCGCTGCCCTTCTGCCTCATTAGGCTGTTCACTTAGCAGAAGTAAGACAAGCAGAGAGGGGGAGATGGAGCGTAGCCTTGTATGCTGAGTAGAAAGAGCAGGGGAGGGGCTTAGGCTTTTTAAAGCAACAAACAAACTCTCTGGTGAGGCCCCCTTCAGCCAAGGTGCATTCTGGGAGCACAGGAGCCCCGGATGGCCGACCCGATGGCTTGTTTACCGAACACTCAGTCCCACTGCTGTGTGCCGAAGCGGGTTGAAGGAGGTCAAAGTGCGCTCACAGGGGCTTTTGGCACCAGGCCCCACTGGCGGAGGGCTTTAATTACGTGTTTATCAGGACGTAATACTAGGCCCCTGGACCATGAGCCACCCTGACCCAAAAGTCTGCAGGTTTTTCATTCCAGCAGAACACCTCCACGCCTTGACTCCGCTGATTAGTTTACCCTTTGAGTGAAATGCAGTTTGGCTGGAATGAAAACCTGCTGACTCTGGAGGAAGATGGGGCTGTTTGTCTGGATCAAAGTACCGCTAAACCAATCAGCCTTAACTGCCCCATGGAATTTAGCGTTTGCCCTCCAGACCCATGTGACAGCCCCCTTGGTGTGAAACACAACTGCGCTACTTCAAGTCAACAAAATCCTGCGGGTCATGAGCTTTTGACAGCGGGATAAATTATTTTTTTTTTTCTTCGCTCCACGTAGAGTCAGCTTTGATGTCTTAAGGCCTGGCATAAGGGGGTGTTTGTTTACCTCTTGTTTTGTCAGTGGGCCAGCCCATGTGACTCTGTAGGTAGTGCCCTAGCCCAAGCAGCCCGCCTCCTCTAGCGGACCTGGCTAGCCGCGGCTCAGCCAGGCGGATGTTCTGTACCAGACCCAGATTAGCTAAGTCAGCCGTCTCTGTTTCCACCTCCTCGTCTGACTAATACCTTTATGTGACGGCAACTAGCGGCTCCAGCTTTCTCTGTGACGATTCAAGACGCTTGATTGACACATTCAGAGGATTCCTACTACAGTTGGACTCATTTAGCAGTTGGCTGGTGTATTTATTCGATGGTCTTTTACCTGGAGTGTTTATAATTTCATCATCAGGAATCATAGTAGGTAGAAGATGGGGGTAAAAGGAAGGTAAAAAAATTGGTAAGGGGGTTCCAAGACCACAGGAGCCCTGCTGTGACACTTGGAGTCCCCTCCTGAGTGCTAGTGGCAGATGGACACTATCTGGAGGGCAAGTGTGTGAGAGTGTGTATGTGTAGCGGGGGGTGGAAAGGGGTTAGAATAGGGGGTTAAGCACCTGCCACTCTGACCTATCTTCACACACATGCAAACACTCTCATTACACTGATTTCCCTGTGCCCACAGTAGCATGTAAACATATACACTCTGCTATATTTCTCTCATGCACGCAGACACACGCACCCCTACCTACTCCCTATCCTTCCACTAATGACAGCCCACCATCTGCCGCGCCCACAGGCTGCAGAGAGCATGACCATCAGCAGCGAGTGTGTGTGTGTGTGTGTGTGTGTGTGTGTGTGTGTGTGTGTGTGTGTGTGTGTGTGTGTGTGTCATTCGTCAGTCAGATTAGAGTCATTTGTGTCCATCTACTCAAATCCCGCTTCCTCGTAACGTCATTCGGGCAGTAGTATTGCGAGTGATGTCATTGCAGAGATGATGTGGTGGGTAGATCCAGACGCACCCAGCGACTGCCAGCGCTTGTTTGTTACACACACACACATATAGGTCTTCAGTATATGTTACGCACATTTCCGATGATGTGTGTCGTCTTTGGGATGAAGAAGGGGCAGCAAGCGAAGGAGTCAAGTTGTGCAGCCATGCATCCCTAACTCAATTTGAGCATGCTCAGTAGATGAGACTGTCATAACAAGGTGTGTTTTGACTCAGAGAGGGAAGAGGGAATTGGAGGAGAGACCCGTTTTCAAACCATAACTCATAAAACACGCACAAACACACACACACTTCACTCAGACTCTTAACTTTCGTCATCCCTCCTCCTTCTCCTCAGTTCCCTCTTTGCCTGTTTTTGTCTTTTTCTAGACTTTTAAATTTGAGCTGAAAAAATTACTAATTTACAGAAAAATAATCGTGAACTCTTTGGATAATCGATCAATCATATATGTGATTTATATGTCATTTTTCTCAACAAGCGCGTTTCCATCCGTCCGTTTTTATGTCCATTTTCAAATTGCACGCAAAAAACCTGAAAAAAAAAAAAATCTGGACGTGAATAAATCGTCACACATGTGAAGCATGGGACTAAAACGTCACTTAAATTTCTTCTTCCGCCAGAAGTTTGCACCAGATTAATACATGAAACAAATTTTCCACATTGTTTTTTTGTTGGTTTGAGGTTTGACTGACGCTCTTTTACTTACATCATCATGATGCATCCTCTTCTCCTGCAGTCGTTTAATGGCACCTGACTGGAAAATTAGCTCCACCAACTGTTTATCTCGACAAACAAACACCTATTATTTGCACAACAGTAGTGGAATGGAAATTATTCGCGTTTTCTTTTCAAATGAGACAATGTGAAAGGTTTAGCTTGTGACTTATAAACATCTGAAACATGCAGTGATATATCTAGTAGACACTGCTTAATGTTCAGAAGCAACAAGCCTAAAAGCTTCTCATGTTATAGGAGACTAAAGGTTCTAGAGTGTCAGTCGTACACAACAAGGAATTTGATGACAGTGTGTCGGACTACGGGAAATTGTTTTGGGTTTTTTAAAATAATCGTCAAATATATGGATAGTGAAAAAATCTGTCGAGACTGAAATCACTTGGGCATCGTCATTACTTTGTGGAGGCTACATGTGGCTCGATTTAGATGCTTTATAGGTTACATTTTGTTTTGGCATCTGTGGAATTACTCATAAAGGTGACACCTGATTTTAGCCATCAGCCTGATTGTTCACTCCACTTTTGCGGCACCCCTGCACACCAGCTCAGACTATCACACACACAAGCTGTTAAATGGTCTATTGACATCTGCAGCAGAGCTGAATTGAAGCTGAAATCTTGCAAACATAACAAAGCAGTGCAAATAGCCGAAGCAGGAAATCCAGAAATGCCATGTTACTTGATATATAGGGAACAAACATGCGCACGTAACACCGCAGGCTCCTGTGTCAGAGTTTCCAGGCTGTGTGTGTGTGTGTGTGTGTGTGTGTGTGTGTGTTTCATGGCACGGGGAGGAGGGGGGCTAAAGTAGGCCGGGATGTTCCAGACAGAAGCGCTAGCTGCTAGATAACTGCGTGGCCAGCGTTCCCCACATTTAGCCAGCCACGGCTCCAGATGAGATTACAGTCGCTGCAGGCGAGATTAGACGGCCAGGGGTAGATCAACGAGAGCCAGCGGCTACTCCACAGTCAGCAGCTGGGGAATACGTAATGCAAAGTTCAGGCATTTGTTCACTTAAGCATGTCCACATTTTTCGCTGTAATTGAGCACAAATCAAGCTAAAATCAACTGAAATTTCGTTGGAAACTGGCTATATAATCATATCTGGGTACCGCTGAAGACAAATGTTCCCTGTCAGCTATGAGTTTGGCAATAATTTATCACTCTGGCCAAACAGTAATATCTCAGTTATCAGATGTTGCTCCGTTTGTCCACAGAAACTGAGTCAGTATATACGTATGTACAAGTTAGTTATGGATGTTTTGATGATAAATTATATAAGACACAGGGACTTAACATCCCTGATGTCCTCAACTACCATTCATCCCTCTCTGTTTATCATTTTAGCGTATTAGAAAGATCTAATATGCTGCTGTAAAGGGAAACGTAGAGAGATTTAAAATAGTGTTGTTTATTTTTTCCATGGCTTTTTCATCGGGTGACAGCTCCAAAAATGGCAGCTTTTCAGGAATTAAGAAAAACAGCCTTGATTTCAGCCTGACCGCCGCACATTTTTGCGGTTATCCAATGCCTTTTTAAAGAGTTTCACCAGCCTTTCAGTGATAGAAGTGTCCCAGCCCAGAGACCATGTAATCCTTGTGTGGTTTCATGACACATGGCTGCAGTGAGTATATATTGTCCTCCTGAAAGCCAGCGCCCTTGCGTCTCCAGGGTTTTGTCTCCTTCGTTCCTAGTCCCCTTTCCCTCACACATTCATTTGTGCAGCCCCCTACCCAGCCCTTCACTGCTGGCTCTTCCTGGAAGCTTCCAGTTGACCCACTGTCCCCTCCCACCCTTTGACCACCATCCTGACTCCAAGTAAATCCTTCCGTCTTTGTGCTTGCAATGTCCCTAGCCCCTCCTCCACACACACAGACTATCAATGTAAAGCACCATAAAACCCTATGTAATTCTCCACATTTGTTGCGGCGTAAATGCAAACACAGTTTCTCCCTGTTTGCATAATATCAGAGATGCATCAGCTACTCTACTGCTCAGTGCCACTGCTGCTAACTGGTCCTCTGTTCGGAATGTGTCCATAGCAACACGGCAGCGCGACAGGAGACCCCCAACCCCCATCAATCCACATCCCAGATTATGTAATTACGACCGTTGCCGACCCCCCCCCCATCCTACATGCACTTCCCGGGCAAAACGGCTCCTGTGTTCTTACTGCACAACATGATGGGACTGGGTTGGCGGGGATAATAGAATTGCACCACATTTGTATTTTGTCTTTTACATGTCAAATATTTGAGTAAAATTTGCTTGAGGTGGATGCAAATAGCCACAACTGCTCATCCCACAGTAGTTAATAGTATGTGACTGTTAAATCGCTGCTGTCATGTAATGGAAGAACTTCAGCAAAGAGTGCTGAAATGAATAGATATTTCCATTAACTCTCTATTTTTCTCTCTTGTCATCTCTTTCAGACTGAGCGACTCCTCCGTCCTCTGACTTGGCGTCTTCACCAACCTGCTGCTCGGGGGGGGTCAACCTTGCCCTTACATTGGTATCTGTGTCCCCAAAAGACTGTGTCTGGATTCTCAGCAACATATACACACAGAAATACATACACACACATAGGAAACAAGCATGTCAGCATCTATGCATGTCATGAATTTGCTAAAGGCAGGACAGGTGTGTGTGTGTGTGTGGGTGTGTGAGGGGGGGTGGATGTGTGTGACCCAGATTTTGGCGCAAGCACAGAAAAAACTGTAATGGTACTTGCCACCCAGCACAGAAAATTTCTCCCAGACCTAGATTTTAGATACTATTTATTTACTTGAGGGTAGTTTTATGACTACCTGTATGTGTGCGAGTGTGTTTGCTGAGAGAGCCTGACCGACCGGTATGTCCGTGAACAATGAAACCTACTATAGAAAAGGCCCAGGGAGCAAGGACACCAAGGTACACTGAGTATATAACTATATTTAGATTAGATATTTTATTTATTTTTGGAGGATGAATGTCTGATAAGACCTACCCAATGCCTTAATGTCTATACTGTCCTTATGTTTTCTATGAAATGACAGATAAATATTCTATTTCAGTATGTCTGTTTGGACCTACATCTCTATATTGTTATTCTCTTGTGGAAAGTAAAAAGCCTAGTTTACCATTAAAATATATTATTTCAGAAATGTACAGTACAGTGGGGCTGCTTGAGATTTGATTTATCGTATTGATATTAAAGTATTTTCTTAATTACTAATTTCTTATTTATTCTAACCTAGTTTATTTTTGGTCCAATCAAAACGCTGGACTTACAGAAGTATATTTCTAAATGTCTTTAAGAGTTATGCATGTCCTAATAACTCAGCTCAGACCCCACAAGACCAGGCATCTGAATGCACTGTACCTCCCACAGTTCCTCAGTCACTTGAGCCTGAAAACCTCACACACTCCTACCTTCAAACCTACAGCCTGCTGTTCAGCTGGACGCAGGCTGCCCTGCTGTGATATCGTTTCTTGGTACAACTGTCTAGTTGAGGTGATAATGGAGGGGTGGAGCCAATGAAAAAATATCAAGGTTGGGGCACAGTCCAGACTGTTTCTGGTCAACGAGCGAGTGCTGAAAGTGAAGGGGAAAGAGGTGTCAGCAGTGCTGGACAAGCACTGGGGGGAGAAGGGAGAAGACGCGAGACAGACTAGTAGAAGAAGAGAGGCCAAGAGCCACATCTGGCACCATCATGGAGGTTCACTGGAGAATCAGCTGTCTGGAAAATATAACTATATGGCAGACAGCATAAAGGAATTAAAGCTGGCTGAAGAGAATAATGTAGTGTTACAAGTTAAAGTACGACTACGTAGCTACATAAATATGTGAAAACTATATATCAATTATGGAACAAAGCTAAATGCTAAACCATAGTGTAATAGGAGCACAAGCAGAGAAGAGTCATTAAGTCATTAAACTGCTGTAGTAAAGTACTTTAGCTACTGGCTATACCAGACCAAGTAAGGCAGCAGCACAGCCTCCAATGAATGAGTCTAATGGATTAAGCAACAGTGTTTGATTGCTTCTAAATTTGTAGAAGGAAGAATGTGTTATTTCCTTCTTTACACGTTACATAGTCGGACTGTGTAACTTTTGCTGAGCAGCAGCTACTGAGGCCATAAGTAGTAATTTCAGGATAATGATAAATGCTAACATGTAGTGTAATACTAGTACAAGTGAAGAAGAATTTAACTAACTCAGTAATGTTAGTTACACAACACTATCTAAAGTTTGGTAGCGTTAGCTAACATTAGCTACCATGAGCTACTGGCTATAGCAAGGGTGTGTTTTATTGTTGATAAATTCAACTTTTCATTTGTTATAAGAGATAGTGTATGTGTTTGTTTGTTTTTTCTTTTCAAAAGTCACACAGAAACTAAATATTTTGATCAGTAGAGAAAATATCATCTCCAGTCAAAAATTCCCAAAAAAAAAAAAAAAAAGGTACATTCTTCTGCCTCCCAAGAGCTTTCAACCACCAAAATGGCTGCCAGAGGATTTGTAGTAACCTTATCTGAAAGCCCTCTATCGACATCCTGATTCTGTGGTCTTAGCATTGTCCACTGTGCCGCCTCCAACCGGCTCACAACCCCTTTAGTGTACATTAGATTGTAAAACTTTTGAACTATGTCTGAATGTATCGCTGAGCTGGTGGGAACACCACAGGAACGTAATGTGGGAAACGGTTTTGACAGAGTCGAATAATGTTGGAGCTGTACCACGCTGTTGTGGTATCTATTTATCTTCAGAGGCTTGAATGTGTATATTGTGTACATAGAAAGAGTTTAACTAAAAAATTTATTGAAAATATAGAGAATACTTAGATTTTACCTATGTTGCAATGATATTCCTGTGTAAAGACTTTGGCTATCGATTTTTAAAAAGGGGAATGGGGTTTTTGCTTTGGGGTTGTACAGTGTATTGTATGCTTTTCTCCCACACAGTCTCTGTGACTATGAAAAAAACTGTCTATTTTATTATAGAGATCTCTTTGCCTTGTTGACACACTTTACCTAATGGCATATGCAATAGTGACATGAATACAATCTAGTTTACAACCGTGGAACCAAATGTAACATTGCATCAATGATTTTGTTTTTCGTTTTTTGTTTGTTTTTTTTTTCTTTTTGTGATGAGCAGAAGCTGTTTTGCTCCTTGTACATTTCTCTTTCTGCCAAGTGTTTTGTTTTCATCGCTGGGAACTTTGTTCTTGACATGTCTCAAAGCGCTTTCCCCATTTCTGTGTCCATGGACAGATCCTTCTTTTACAGACTGATCTTGGACTGACTCAGTTTGAATGTGTCGTTGTCTTCCATTGTACATAGATCAATATACTGTTTATTGTGATGCTCACAAGAGATGATAATAATGATTTATAAATTCTGGTAGTCAAGTATTGCTTTTGTCTGTATTGATTATGGATAGCAAGAAATAAATGAATTTATTTAAAGAGGTACAATTTTGTCTCCATTTTTTTATTTCCACAAGTAATGTTTCATGCAGCCTAAATGACAAAAATATCTTTCCTAATGTAATATTTATACTTGATATATTTATAATGTAATTTTAATTTCCCTATGTAATTGCCTTTATCTAGCAGCACTGTAAAGATAAAATAAAAATGACATTTTTTAATACAAATATTATTTATACATTCAGAAATGCTTTAAAGCAACCCTATGTAACTTTGGCTGAATAGTGGCCACTGTGGCCACAAGAAACCTTTGGCCCCAATGGATACTGGGAAATTCTAATATGTATAATATTATAACAGGTAGAGAAGAGTTATACAGTCAGCAAATTGAATCAGCACGGTCAGTTATACAGCAATATCTATCTAAAGTTTGCTAACGTTAGCCATCATAAGCTGCCGGTCATACCAGACTAAGTGAGGCTGTGGCAGCAAATCCCCAGGACGGACTGAATTGAGCAAGGGTTTATTTTATTGCTTATGAATTCCACTTTTTTCCTCCAGAAGACTCCAACATAAATTGATGTAACATAACACATCAGTTTGATATGACTTATCTTCCCCTCACCCACGGGAATAATAAGCATTTGGCACAGAGTCAAATCACCTCCTGACTGTGTTGAGAGAAGAGGATATGCTACCTCCGTCCTGTGTAGAGTTAGGAGCTGAACTCTCCGGCTAGCACTCTCTCTCTGTTAGTGTTTTTATTGCAGACGGAGGCCGAGGCAGGAAGCTCATACTGAGCCAATGACTTCCTGCCAAGCCACGCGTCTCCAGAAAAGACTGTGCACTGAGTACAGGGAGGTCAGAAGGTTCAAATCATGAAGTAAACACACATTTCACCTGTCCTTGTCTCCCATACACACATATCCAGATATTAGGAACTGTCACACAAGAACCATGTGTTTCTTTACAGTTATCTTATTACACATGATCAAGATATGTAAGATATAGGGATATTTTCTATTGACGAGGTCACATTTCTTTTCATTGGTTACTTATTGTTGGTCAAAACGAGGCACGGAGGCTAGCCCGCCATCTAAGTGAGGCAGCAAATGGGGCGTCAACTGTACAACCTCGTCCGACGTCCTACTCAAGACACACGGCGCAGTTGACACCACATGGGAAAATATAGAGACTGAAGGGTAAAGAAACTGATGGATGGACATCGCTGGCCACTCATGATTACAGTATGTGACATATGGCTCACTGTGTCGCAGACTCACGCTTTACACAGTTGCGCTCAAGTAAATTTGAATGACTTATGTGTTGGTTTGAATTTGAAACAGTGACAGACCTAATAACCAATAACTCTCCTCTGGCTTTTGTTGTCAAGCCAATTTTTATCAGGAAGGTAAACTCGCACATTTTGGTTTTTTGTAGCCATGCTAACAGTGTCAGAACGACTTCTAACCAGAATGAATTGTGAAGAGAAAGAATTGTAACCACTTTGGTGATCCCCTGACGAGGTCCTAATTTTGATTTACCCAACTGGTTTATGACCAGATTTTTGAAACTAATGACGTTCCCATCAGAGTGAGCCCTTTTGTGTTTAGGGCTAATTAGTGGCTGTTAGCATGCTAACAGTAAACTGAAGATGAAAATGATCCAACTTCTTACCTGCTAAACACTAACATGTTAGAGCTGTCACCGTGAGCGGGTTAGCATGCTGACATTAGCATTTAGCTCAAAGCACTGACTAGGTACAGCCTCACGGAGCTGCTTGCGTGCCAGACAAATGGGCCACTTAAAAACGGTCTCACTGTATTTCACGACGACCAGTAATTCTCCTCTCTCTTCTCATGTAGGAACAAATTTCTTTGGTCATGTATGATAACTTTGTATCTTGTTTTTGCACATGAAGAAAAAAAACTGTGCAGCATTCGGGCTACTACTGCTCCCATTCTACACATATCAATTTAATTGGGTGCCTCGGGGCTCACCCAGAGTGTCCCCTCGAAACACTGAGCCCTGTGATTGTGAAAAACATCCCACACTCTCAATGTGATTACAATGCAGTTGTGAGACTTTAATACTATCAAGTTCAAGTTAAGTTTCCAACTCTCCCATACAGACACAAAATGAACACACAGACACACACACACACACACACACACACACACACACACACACACACACACACACACACACACACACAAGCAGCCGCTGAGGGCACACCTCTAGCTGGTGTGTATTAATTAGCAGTATGACACTGTCAGTGGGGCTTTGCTCTGCTGCCAGCCAGAAACCAGTCTTACATAAGACCCCACCACCAACCCACCGGGAGGGACACAATGTTCCTCACCCTCTCTGTACTGCCTGTCTGTCTGAAAAAAAAAAGAAATCACTTTCTCCTCCTTTTTCTTGAATGAAACCTGTATAGGCACATTTCTGTTCCGAAGGAAAACCACAGGAGAGGGAGATGAAAACAGAAGTCTTTGTTGCATGATGCAGTTGTTGCTGCTGGTTTTCCTCCTCAACAAAAAGGACAGCTTGCTAAATAAAGTGTGTCAGGGAAGTGAATTTCTCAGGCCTGTACAACAACAGTTATAGGTTCCTAAAACACAGTTTACAGGATGCGCCTTTGAAGTAATTGTGTGTGTGTGTGTGTCTATCTGGTCTATTCCTGGATGCCCTCAATTATTCCCAAATTTAGAACCACATTCACGATCACATGCTTGTACACACACGCAGACAAGCAAGAAAGAATTCATCATGGCTGCGATACTAGAGCCACAAAATCTGCATCATCATCATCATACGATTTGTGAGGTTTAATTTACTCAGACTTGGGACATTTTTCTTGTGCCTTCAAGTCTTTGAAAATCAGGAAATGTCCAATTTCAAATGACAGCAAGTGGTATGCATTACTTTCCAAAGGGGATCGTGTAAGAATAAGCAGCAGAAAGTGGATTTGTTAAGTTGATTACACACGGGCATGTGCAGACATAATGCTAGCATTCTCCAAACGTGCATGTGACAGTTGATATTTTATTAGATATTTAATTTGGTAGGTCATTTTAATTGTTTCATTATATAGCAAATCAGTTTTTGTGGGGAATTGTATTCTTTGAATTATGTGGGGGATGCCTTTTTAGAAAGCAGCACCAGCTCTGTTGATATTTATAGGATAACAGTAATGTATGTCAGTTTTGAAATGTGTCATTCGTGGGAAGTTGGTGAGATAAACAGGTAGTAGCTCCACTGGGAATTAAACCCCTAACACACACTTAATTTGTTAGTGCTTTCATCCGCAGAGGGCGGCCAAACTGGAAATTATCGTGCGAAATTGCACCTTAAATGGACAGTATTGGACAATATGAAATTTATGAACAGTATGGACTCGATGCACTCGCTGTACTGCACCTTAGTACAGCATGTTTGGTATGCACCGTGGATTACAAGCATGTGAGCAAGTCTTATAGAGTCAATAGCTGCTCCTTCGGCAGCCTCGTCCACCCTGTGCTCCACTGCGCCTCCCTGCCAGCTTGCTGCCGTGCTGTGCTGTGGCTCTGGAGGGGATTGGGAGTCGCTGGCCCCATTATTTCTCCCTGAATCAGCCTAAGGAGGGTTTCAGTCGGGCTCTTTGAACTCCGCCACGCAGCAGCAGCAGGGCGGAGCGGTGACCCACTTACACTAGCCAGCTCTGGCTCTTCACAAGGGAGACAACAGAGGCGCACAGCTCTGCTGATCCCACATGAAAACATAACATACTGACATATATTTTAGAAATACCACACTAAATCAAATACTACTTTGAAAATATAGACTTTGTCATCTAAATAAAGAAGTTTTAACCTATGTCTAAAGATCCTATGGTCCTTAATGGGTTGGGAGAATGCTTCCATGTTTGCCTTTCTTAAAGCTGAAATATGCTATGAGCTACTGTATGTTTACTAACATTATTCTACGTTGCCCAACAGCTCATTGCCTGGGCAATGCACAGCTGATTCTATACGTCATCACTGCAAACTGCACAAGCAGTACCTCTTCATGCAATATAAACAGTGTGTGCTGCATTTGTACAGTATGTGCATGTGTATGAGATCCTGGAAAGCTGGAAAAAAGACACAACGAATACAGTCAGTTACATACCTCAGGGGTGCATGCATGTGAATTTAGTTAAAAAGTGCAAGAGTACTTAAAGTACAAGAGAGTCCACGTCAAAAGGAAAACCAGAAACCAGTTTTAATATTGTGGCTGATTGTTGTATAATTCAACAGTAGGGAATTCTAAATATCCCATCAAAGAGACTTTCCCTAACACTTATTATATAAAAGTAGAAAGACAAATAATTAAAGAACAGGACAAAAATGTATAAAGTGCCAACTATTAAAAATGCAGCATATCTTCATATAAGACTAGGATAAGGTAAAAAATTCATGTCATGTATATTATGTAACTGAGCTATTTCATTGTGGACCAAAATGGCGGACCATGAGCCATGTTGCTAGCACAGCTAAAATTTACATAGCTGGTCCAATAGTAGCCTTTTCAATGACGTATATCGGGAATGTCCCAGTTTGTAAAATACAGTTGAAATACAAAGAAGAACCTTGTACCAAGCCCTGCAAAGTTCTTAAAAGTGAAGGTTATGTGGATCACCAGGTTGCAGCTTGTTGATAGGGAAAAGGGCAATTGGTGAGGCTGCATTGTTAATTTCTGCTCTTTAGTGGTTGTTTGTTTCTAACTTGTCGAAAAGAAGGAAGCGAGCTATAGGACGTCAGAGGTCATGTGATCAGTAGTTCTCTGTTTCAGTCTTCAGGAGCATACAGTGTCTTTAGGTTTCTCTCCTAACAACAGCAGCACTCTAAATTACATGAAGGTCAACAGGTCAGTCAGCCCTGTTGCATTCATGTCTTCTCTCCAAACCTTTTTGGCTTTTATCGGCCATCAATTCTACATGCCTGCCCCGACGGAAAACTGCCACAAGGCAAAAATCTGGATGCCTGGCTTAGTATTTGGATTGGACATTTTTTCAATTTGAAATGTCATTTTTGCTCATGGAATTGTTGCTGTACTGCCAGTGAAAGTTTGTGGGTTCAGTTGTTGGCTATTTAAAAATGTCTTGAGAGCCTAACGGACCACATGTGGTAACAATGGTACTGTCTTGGGCTCGTGACGGCTCAGTTTGACTCCAGGCCAAGGTGGTTTTAGTTGCTGAAGATTGCACTCAATAATCAGTAATGCTCTATAAACATTATTTGGTACTCAAAAAGTTCTCAAAATCTTTGTGTTGTCTGGATTCTTAACAGCTGAAAGGAAACCCAGCTTTCACTGTAGAAGTTTGGCAGATGAATCAAAAGAGAACCACCTTATTGCACATTTTTGTCTTTGAGAGAAACCAATACATGCACGTGAGTGTGTGTGTGTGTGTGTGTGTGTGTGTGCGTGTGCGTGTGCGCGCGTGTGTGTGTCAGTGGAAAGCTTAAGTCTCTCCAGCTCCATATATCTTGGTCCGTGGCATTCAGACTCCACGTGTTTGGACAGCATGTGGCTCCTAGGTCCCGCCCACTGCTCACAAACACTCCTGCTGCTGTTTACCAGGCTGGCAGTGGAGTGGACGACTCCAGCCTGCCGTACCATACGCCGCCTTATCAGCCAACACTCGCTCACAGCTTGTAAACATGTTTTTGCGAAGGAAATTCTTGGGGAAAACACTGTTGTAAAAGAGCCAAAAATAAGTTGGCTCATATTTTTGTATCTCTGATGAGCTGGTATGTTAGCCAGTGGGCTGAAAGCAAGTGATGCAGGCAGCATTATATGTCAGTTTACTGTTTTGGAGTCAGCCTAAACAGATCCCAGTCTGTGAGACCTGACTAGCCTGCAGGAGGGTTTTCTCCCATGCTCCCCTACATCTGTTCATTGCAAAACATGACCTGTGCCTGATTACATCATGCTGGAAACCTTATTCAGTCTGGAAGTGTAGTTTCTCAGAGGCAAAGCAGCTCTGGAGGAAGAAATCATCTCATTAGTTGGGTTAAACCTCTTGGGGCAGAGATTTAATCAGTACGTGGGAAATTAACACTAAAGTTTCAAAGTTGTTCTAGGAAGCTAAAAGCCAGCATGGCTACTCTGATTTAGCCTTGGCTAGGCTAATGAGCTAACTGTATGAGTTGCATGAGAAGACTGATAAAACTCTCATATTTGTATGTTAAGTATGAAGCTAGAGCCAAGAGGCAGTTAGCTTACCTTAGCACAAAGACTGGAAGCGGGTAAAAAAAGCTAGTCCAGTTCTGGCTAAAGTCCCACCCTATAAAACCAAAACTTGCTATTTTTACATTTTTGTTTTGTACAAATTAAACAAACAAGATATAATGTGTTAATTGGTAAAATTCAGAGGAGCTAGAAAGTGATATTTTTTAACTTTGGACAGGCTAGCAGCTATGTGAGGCTGCACTTGAGCAAAATTCTAACATCAGCATGCTAACAAGATTACTATGATAATTCTAGCATATTCATGTTAAGCAGCTAATGTTTCCCATGTTCACCGTGTTATCTTGGTATGCTAACATTCGCTAATTAGACCTAAACACAAAGTACAGCTGAGGCCAACGATAATATCATTAGTTCAGCACAAATATTTAGTCATAAATCAAACCACAGAACAAAATCAAGTTTGTCCTGATGATGGTGCTAAATAGGTCCTCTGGGGACCATGAATGCGTGTGCCAAATTTCACAGCAAGCCATCCAACATTTTTCGTCACATTTAACAAAAGGCGAAAAGTGTCAACCAGTTGGTTGTTCTCGAGGAAAAGTGAGGGGCTTAGGGAAAGTCAGCAGGATTCATCCTCCTGAGACCCTGAATATCTGTACTAGATTTCATGGCAATCCATCCAACAGTTGTTTAGATATTTCAGTCTTGACAGACCAACCAACATTAACATCCCTAGAGCCATGCTGGTAGCATGAATAAAAAGGTTGAGGACCACATTAATCTTCATGTCATTTAATCCATTATTAATCATGAAAAGCAGACTTCTTGCTTTATTTCCTGTAATTATACAGGAAATAAATTCAATCTTTAAATTCATGGAAAAGCAACATAAAAATGCAAAAACCATCACATTCTCTTTGCCCTCTGACACTTAATCCACACGTGTCAGGAAACACAGCCTCTGCATGACATCAGAGTTTTAAGCACCACATTTTCCGTCACAATCAAAAACCTAAACACGCGAGGCGAGATTAGGAGTTATGGTGACTTTGATGCACACATACAGTCATGCAGATAAACCCTGTCGGCTTATCCATGTTTCCATCTGTGTTTGGCTGACCTTTACTGCCGGAGAATACACAAAATTAAAGACTCGCAGAGCTGTAAAGAGATTTTTAAAGAGCATGTTCACAGCTAATTATAACGACACCTTACTATGTGTGATAACCTTGTTGCATGCTGTGTTCATGTAGCTTTAACCTCTCCAGTCACGGGCCTTGTAAATAAAAGTCGCATGGACTCAAAAAAACCTCTCTCCTAACGCACTACAGTTTTCAGGTGTGACCTGTTCAGGTACTGTTCTGGAAGAAACTCAGGAATTTGAACAAACCACACCAAACATGCTTGTTATGAACACACCCTTAAGATGCTCCAGTAATCTAGAAAATGTGTAGATGTTTGTGTGAAGAAGCTTGAAACCACACACATTCACTTTTAGATCTGAAACCAACAGCTGTCATATATAGTTTGTTTAAACCTTATTGCTGTGCTAATTGTGTGGGTTAGATGGCTCTTTCATGACTGCTGAATTATATTTGAACTGCTTTGTTTTTCATTAGGTACGATACATTCTGTACTATTGATGCCTCCAGCAGTTCTGCACAACTGGGTGATGTGACGTGCCTTTTCCTCGTGCGTCCCGTGCTTCAGTCTCTGGCCCTGCATAGTTGGACGGTTTGATGCTAACTGGTCCTCTGTAGTGGAGGAGGATGCTTTTTCAGAGCCGAGTCGGTGAGACACTGATGCTAATGAGGCATTAGCTTAAGCCTATAATGCGGAGCGTGGCAGTTTAACATTGAGGGCGGCCCCCAGCACACAGCCAATCTCACTCGCTGGATTTGGGAAGATCCAGCGAGTGGTGACCTAAAATCTACAAAACACACTGTTAAATTTTTTTTACTTAATGCAACGTCTAGATTGTTTTTCAGAGAATCATGCATAAACCTATTTTCCATCTAAATTCCATCTGCATTGTTATATTGTATTACTCGCTGTAGTAGTATCACTAGCACTGCTTCTAATCTGGATTGTTTGGGCAGACATATTAAATATAAGCACAAAACTGCAGCAGTGTGCAGCTTTAATCCGAATATTTTTGCAATGTATTAGCCTTCAAAAATCAGTCAGCAAAATATCATCCATTTCAAAATCATATTTTTGTAACGTTAACATAGTAGCTAGATTGAGTAGCCTTTGCGTGTTGGAGATGGTTGGAAGATAACAATAGAAACTGATTTTTTGGCGCCCACAAATTTTCCAGCTTGAGTCAAATTTGTGATATATATCAGTAACTAATACATATAGCTAATAACTTGTAGCTTGTAAAATAAGTAGATAAATAAAACATAATACTCTACTTGTTCACCACATTTCAGTTTATTCGAGCATCCTAAAACAGAACGACAGAATTTTAGTTTAGTTTAGTTTGCGCCATCTCTACTATCTAGCTAATGTAAATATAACTGCGACACGAACTTGACAGTGCTCCTCAGCCCTCTGTCAAACTGAATTAAGTCATACGGCGAACTACTTTGTCCTGCCATCCGTCCAGATAGAGCACATTATGGCACCAAAAATTCAAAACCATAAATGAATGTCCATGAGCAAACGCCAGTATAGTATCTGGTGTAAAATCTGTAGAAAATGTAAAAATTGAAATTAAAATAATTTCAACAACCTATCGACAACCTTGACCATATAAGTACAAGTCAAACACCAACGATGTATCGATTTTGTCTTACCAGGCATAGAGGCAGGAACACATACTGAACTTTTTCTTGAAATTGAAGCTAATATGCTATAGCTATCCTCCTATAGTTAATATGATCGGAAGAGCTCTACATACAAACTCAAAGACATACAAATGCCACTGGGACAATCAGTTTTTTGTCCGTGCCAGAACAACCTTATGAACAGTTTATGTTTTTAAAAAAGCTTTATTTCCAGCGGGGTTGTATAATTTGACCTACGACATGCTCGCCATATTTGAATTTGCTCTGAAAAAAAAAAAAAAAAATCAAAAAAGGAATGAAATTTGTTTCGTTTGCCTGAGAGACTCATAGCATATTATACTATGCCGTCCCCCCAGTTCTGGCCTGAGTCCAAGGCCCTATACATTCGTCTCATCTCATCTCATCTCATCTCATCTCTGTAACTATATTAGGGAGGCTCCTGCATCTGTGAAGGAGAGCTGTAAAACCAACATCAGGGCTGCCTCTATTACCTTTGGGTCAAACACCTACAAAATGTGATTTGCACCGGTACACATTAAAGCCTTCACGCTATGGGTAATGCTTAAATGTGGACGTCTGCACGAGGACCATCTGTGTATTTAACATTAATGTAATCAGCTTGTCATCTTGTAATGTAACCTGCCTGGCTGTCACAGCCTGTTTTGATGTTTCTTTTAACAGCAGCAGCTCTGAGTCTGAGCCAGGTTTCCCCTCAGGGTACAATAAAGTTTATCTTATCTTTCCATTAGCGTGAGTGTGCTGTGTATGAATGAATAAGGACAGGAATTATTTCATGCTCACCGCTGTTAGAGTGCAGGCTTTGTGCGCGTCTTTCAAATTCCTGCTTAAACCCAGATTTTTATGAACTTTTCTCGAAAGGTTTTGGTGCTCACTGCATTGCCAAATGAGGAAAAACATCTAAATCCATCTACTCAGAGTCTAACATGAACTCCTGACATTTAACCTTTTAATAGCCACAGTTTAAGCTGCAGGCCGCTAGCACTATTTAGAAATCTCACTACTACGAAAAGCTACTCAAATATTATAATGTAAAGGTAAAACTACAACTTATCATTTTTATAAACTGTTTGGCAGTTGTCATTGGTTCATAATTTTAAAAGCAGATCATATGTTTTATACATAAAAAGTATTTAATATAATATAGATATAATATTTCCCCCTGAAATTAAGTGGAACTGAAGTATAAACAAGCACAAAATGGAAATACTGTAACTGAAAGTACCCAGAAAGTGTGCTTTGGTAATGGTGCTCAGTTATTTTCCGCCTTCGACATATTTACCGATTCTTGAAAATTTTGTGTCAATCTCCATCGCAAGTCTCTAAAAATCTAGAGCCGTCCACTTGTCTTAATTTAGGTGGACCAATCCCTAAAGCGGGGCATGGCTGTTAAAGGGTTAAACTCACCACAGGGACACAAAGAACCCAATGCTTGGTTAATAAGGGAGTGCAATGTCAACAAAAAAACATTTCTCTTGAATACTTTTTGTATATTAACTGTCACGCATATGGCCTCCCCTTCCTGACACACAGACACAATTTCACTGTTGACTGAGACGAAAACAGACTTTGAATATAAGGAGAGATTTTTTCTCTGACATGCAACTGGGTTCTTCCCAGCACCGGAGGGAAGGCATCATCTGAAACACCTGTCTTTAACAGTGCAGCAGGTCTCCTAGCTCCAGCGTTTCCTTATAAGACTACAGATATTTCAACTACAGTAAGACCGTATAGGGCATCTTTGGCATGTTTGCAGCATATTTCTGACTTCCAAACAATTTTCCAGCATTCCTCAGCCTCCAGTGGAGACTGCCACTGTGCTGCAGTAGCAATTAACTGACTACACAAATGAATGTTTACAGTTTTTTGTCGACTGCTGAGCTTTCTAAGTCATACAGACTTTAATGACCGCTTGAGTTTGTAAGCATGTGGGTGACCGAGGCTCGGATCTGCTTCACCCTCCAGTGTCTGGCTCCGCAGTCCAGCCGGTGCCTCGCTGTTTTTGACCTCAGTCCCGGTGCTTGTTTACCTGCTGAGTGGAATGTGGAGTTATGTAAGGCTTAATCTATCAGAAAGCACATGTCCCCCTGTTACCTGGGCCACAGGGAAACACAAAAAAACACACGCACACACAGGCACAACCACACACACACACACACACACACACAAATGTCCACACTGACTCACGCGCAGACAAACAGCTTAATGATATGGCCTGTTCGGTGTCGCACGCGGCATATCCAAGCTGTGCTCAAATAAAGACACACAACCATGTGTACGCGCCGCTAAGCTTTATGGCACACACATATGCGCAGTGCACACGCATGTGGTGAGGTCTTACAACCCGTCTGGGCTCACCGTGTCCTGACGCGTGCACTTTTATGACCAATATCCAGGCTTTTATGATCACTCAACAAAGATAAAGGCCCACTCAGCTTACACATACGGAACACACACACACACACACACACACACACACACACACACACACACACACACACACACACACACACACACACACACACACACACACACACAAACAAGATGGAAACACACACACCTCAGGCATCGATAACCAGTGCGAGTGAGCTGCCATTATAGAGTCTGCCTCATCTATGGAAATTTCCCCTCATGTTTGCTGAAAAGGCACCACTGACGTGACTCCGTTATATGTTTGTGTGTTACTGACGTGCAGAGGAGGTCAATATTTCTTTCCAGAGGTTTCCGTCCATGGAACCCATCTGCTTCAAATTGTGTGCTGCCCCCATGCAGCTCTTCCTCGGCCTCGTACTGGCGTTGGACTGGGTCCAACTGCTCATAAAAAACCCCCTCAGAATGTCTGTCACCTACCACGGGTATCAATGGGCTGTGGCTCATAGGGTTTCCACTTAAACATATCAGTACACTGAATGTAAAAATAGACGTCTGCACACAGAGAGACCACGTATGCTGTATAGAACCACTGTTAAACACAATGAAGGATGTGGTGCAACCATTTTGCTTTGTATGCAGAGTTCCAGTTCAACATACTGTACGGTACATTACATAACCTTATATTTAAGTAAGATATTCACCAGAAATTCCTTCTTATTTTGCTGTCACCTGGAGCTACATTTAATTGAAAATTAAAACTGTTCACAGTCACAAATATAGGGTTTTTTTTTATGTGACCGCAACACTATAGAGGTTCTGTTTATTTAGTCAAGCAAGGACATGAGTCACCTACTGTAAACTGGTATGAGTTTCATTCTTTGCGCCGCGTAGGTGCAGTAGTGTTACTCCACGGTGCAAGTGCTCCCTAAATCCCCCATATGAACTTTTCACCAGCAGCTGTCTGCAGGAGTTTGAAACCGGGCACAATCCTGTTAGCGGTAATGGGTTAGTGCCTATAGGAATCTAAGTCAGCAGCACAACAACACCCACCAAGCCGAGGTCAAACCGGGGGCATGTTTGCGTGCAGGGCAGCCAAGTAAATCATCCGTCAAACATGCCAGCCATGAGGCTAAAGCTTACAGAACAGGACAGGGTCGGAGGGAGACACACATTCAGAGGGGCTTAACGGAGAGCGGTGGCACGCAAAGACGCTGTACCCAAAACCTTACAACCAAATCCAGCAAACAGCCCCATGCGACAGACCCGCATAAACTCTGTGCTGTCCCCAAACACGCAAATGAAGCCAAGAACATCCAAACATGTCTGACATCAACAGCAGGTGCGAAATACTTGAAAGCTAGATGACCGGCTTGTGGAACCAAGGAGCAACTCCGTTCGGCAGCTGTGATAGGCCAGGCTGAGGTGTACACCAAACAAAATAAACGCTAGATTATCTTAGTATTGATGGCAAGTGTGCTGTAAACAGAGCGTGACCTTTCATTTCATGCCTCGTACTTGTAAAACTAAATAAGCTACGCCTGCATGATGTGTTATGAGTAGAGCTGTTAGGAGGCTGTCTAGCTTTCAACTTCCAAAGTTCTCTTTTTTCCAACAAAGCGTGGACTGGACACTTGTTTTTGCCCTACTGAGGAGCGAGCCAGAGCTGGGAGGGGGAAAAGGCTTTCGGAGGGCTTGTTGTCAATGAAACAGCCCGAAGTAGCCTCGGCACAATGGACCCGCTTTCTGATACAAGGAAGTTACTCATCTTGATATTTAACATCAAAATTAAATGGAAATGTAAAGCTAAGTGGTGCTGAGCTTCTCATCTGACTCTCAGGAAGAAAGGTTTTCCCATAACTCCAGAATTGATGACTTACTAAAAACTTTTATTTTCCACAACCTGTGTTTGGCCTGAGCCTGAGCTGTGTGTGTGTTTTCTCCCACAAGTTTCTGATGCTGGTTGAGATTGTTGATACTGGCAACAAGATTAAACAAGTTGTTGCTATTCAGTTATGAGACAAGGCAAAATAGAAGTTACCTGCATGTAACTCTTGTTCTATATGTATATGTGCAACCTGTCACTCACACAAAGTAAATGATAGAATGGAACCTGAGTAACTGTGGAGGATATAGTTAACGCACAATACAACCCGAGCACGTACCAGACGCCCATGTAGTGTTGTGGGGGGCCATCAGTGGGGGAAATCTGACGCTCAACTATCCATGAAAACCTACGCCAGTGGTATCTGCGTACATTCAAACGCACACCCTCCGACTACGATGCCGCTCTGCCGACTGCTTCGACACAAAAGCTGGCGGGCACGTGCGGACGTCTATATGATGGGTCGGAGTGCGGGACTGGCTAGTCGACCCAGTTCACGTTTGGCTGGACAATTTGGCCAAAGTCGAAGATGAGCGATGAAAAATATTTTTACAGGAAAAGAAAAGAATTTGGAAATAATAATTGATAAAATGATTTTTACACAAATTTTGCATATAACGAGGTAGCTGGACAATTAACACAGGTACACCTTTTTTTGGATTGCATCTTTAAGGTCTGTACAGTTTTAACTCGTATAGGTTGGTGCAGGCAATGATCAAATTTAGAGCCAAGACAGTCAGATGGTAAAAATGTTCATCATTTTTTACAGCGTCATAGACCTGGACGTGCACAGTTTTGCACTTCCAAAAAGCAGAGATGAGTCCAGACACTCCCGGCCACAGAGACAGTCTGTGAGCAATGTTTGTTTACAAATGACCAAACTGTAGTTGCTCCAATTGCTCATTGGATCACGGAGAGTGTCTCGGATTGGCACCGCACTCTGAGGGCCAGAGTCCTGGCCTGAAGAAAGCAACAACATGCGATAGCACTGAGCAGTAAATAAGAGCATACATGTGATTTATTAATAGTCCCGCTGTGCACGTTAAGCGCTTTGTTAAAGAAATCAATCCTGCCCTGCCACTACAATTTCAAAGGTGCGTAAATTATCTGAATTGATGCCTTTGGGGTGAAATGGCAGTGCGGTTGTATGACCGGTACCCGGACCATCAGGTAAGATTCCACTTTATAAGGATAAAGACCTTAAATAAATGAAGAAAAGTGAATGGACGGCCGGAATCTAACTACGCTGAACAGGACAGTTTAAAGCTCATGTCCCTTTTAACACTCAAAGTGTGACCCTTGGGTCCAAGAAGATGTCACACGCCCTCAGAACATCGCACTGTCGTCAATTTGAATGTTATGTAACGAGTTGTTTTTGAGCAGAGCTCCATATCTTAAAGCAGGGCTGGTGATAGCATAATGTTGCATAAGAAGCATCAGAGGCTGCAGTCTTGTTGCGCTCTCTGTGGCTTCTGACACTGTATGTGTTCAGCTTCTGGTGTGACGTGTCAACGGTAACAGTTTCTTGTTTAGGCTGAAGGTCGGGATGGGAGCAGTTATCGCTCAGGTATCAGTCAACGAGTTCAAAGAAAACACCCGAAAAATGAGACCGCAACGGATAACAATTACAGCAGACACAGCGTTCAAAATACAGTGTGATCAGTAACACGCCCTTACTGGAAGGGAAGCCTGGCAATGTGCTGTAAATGCCAACACCCAAAGTGCATGACTCACAGAGACATAATGTGAGGCATTATAACTGCATTTAAAATACTCTTAAAGTCTATGTGACCGGTTCTAAAAAATCCCAACAATGGTATGAGGGTGAGTGTGAGTCACTATATGTGTTATTTCATTGTAAACAATATGGATGCATACATTATATTCTCAGTTTTTTTACTGATATTTTCCATTATGAACGCTAAACTGCTTGTTTTTCTTCTATAGGTCAACATCTTTGACTATTTCTGTGAATGAACCCGTAATTTCTGAGGTGAAAAAAGCTAAATGGGAATTTTTTTTGCCCAGGAGTCCCTGGGCAAAAATTAGCTGTGAGCCCCTGTTGGGCCCCTCCACACTCACATGCCCCAAACTTATTTTTCCCAAAGTCACAGGAACCAACGTCTATGATGGAATACCACCCTGTCCCAAGTGTTAGTTTGTGATCATCCAATGAACCACAAATTCCTCGAAAATATACGCAATATTCCACATTCAGAAGTGACAGCAGTTTTTTAATATAAGTACCATGATTAAAATAAAAGGTTCTTTAACGTGGTAATAATAAAATAATATGAGGCGTTTCCAAAGTATAAAGCTGTGTCATCCACATACACCTAATAGACATACAGACAAAGCTGTGAATAATGGGGCCCAGCAGAAGCATATTGAGAGGAAATATAAGACCCCAAAATGAAGACCTGAGGCACCCCACGTCACAGAACACAAAAGGAACTATAGTTCCTTTTGGGGCTACCATTTTTTTCCGTCTATGACGAGTGAAAGGAGATCAGAATGCATGCCATGACGTGACAGCCCAGGGTTTACACGAGAAAGTGATGATGGTGTGATCAGCGGTGTCAAAAGCAGTGCTTAATTTAACCCCAGCAAGATGGGGAGCTGCCAATCTACAGGGCTTAGGTGTCAGTGGAAAGACACGTGGGTGAGAGTGTCTGACATCAAGTCGCCAGCTCCCTTCACGCTCAGATCTACTGTGCCGATGATGGACCCTACAACAGTGCTTTGGTTTTCCACGGCTTAATTAGCCCCAGTGACATCTGATTCGTTCTAGATTGGTGTAACTTAACTTGGCGTAGTGATCGCAGAACGTGACGAGTATTTACCTTTTTGTGGCCATAACATCGTGGAGCGGAAAACGCGGTTCTGTAATGATTTCTTGCTTATGATCATTTCTCCCATGAATAAACAAGTAAATAAATTAAACGTAATTACATATATGTAACTAGGTCAAAAAAGTTCCATCTGATCAGCACAGAACAAATAATATAATATAAATATCTAATATCCATTTTTTAATAAAAACCCATTATCAGCGAGCTCATTGTTTCAACCCACCTTTTTTTTATTTTTTATTATTAGTTGCTCATAGTCTAACCCTGACCTTCTCTGTGAGTCCATCTGCTTGACTTTATTGCTGCAGGGGCTGTTATCTCATGCTCTAAGCCAAACCAAGGCCGAGTTGGGGTCACTGAAAGGCTGCTATGGTGACCTCTCGCCCCCGCCGCTATTATGCCACATGATGTAACCGAGCAAGACCGCTGCACAGGTCGGCCGGCTGTCCAGTCGGTCTGATGAAAACAGAGAATGGCCGAGGATTTTATCGGAAATTCATTTCATAACAACAGAGTGGGAGAGAGCTGTTATGGAACAGCATGGTGTGAGTGAAGGGGAGAGGCAGACAGAGAGATAGGCCGCTATTAAACAGGTACAAAAAAAAAAAAAAAAAAAAGGACAGATCACAGTGTGGAATGGCAGTGATGTGTGAAGCTGATCTAATTTTAGTCGAAGGTCACTGGGTACCGTCTGGCGCACACTGCCAGCTGAAAAAAAGCCCAGCACAATATTTTGTGTTCTGCAGTTTATGGGGAACAGGCTCTCCCTGTCCTCATCTCTCCTGACATTTGTGTAAGATTATGTGGTGAGGAGTTCAATCATGCCTTCAGGCAGTGGAGCATCAAAAGCGGCTTTGGCAAGTGTGTGATGTTTTTTTTTTTCTTTTTTTTTTTTCACTCTGTTTATAAAACAACTGCTAGGAACACATATTAGGCACCGTCCATGCGGGTACATACTGTACTGAGAAACACACGCGAACTGTATTCGTGGTTGTCAGTAATGTATGTCAGCTTTAGCCTTTGGGTCACCATCGGCAGCTGGTGCAATCTACCGCCTGATGCCAAAAATACACGCCATACTTCAATTTACAGTATTCTGCGCTACATTTAGCACATAGGGTAAAGTAAGTCTTTATTGATGCCCAGAGGGGACATTCAACCGCTGCAGCGGCACAGACAGAGACGGAGAAGAACATATAAACAGGGGAAAGGTAAGAAGTGATTAAAAAGAGATCTAATAAAATATGAATAATGAAAGGGAAAAATGAGAATGGAAGCAATGTACCGTATGTACAGTACCAATGATCCGTTCTGCACATTAAACTCATAATGATTAGGAGCAGCAAAGTCAGCAAAGTCATGCAGACATACCTCAACTACACATTTGGTCAAAACTGAGTTCAGACCGGAATCTGCCTTTCTGACCTCTTTACCGTGTAAAAAAATGATGTGAGGGAAATCTGTATTTTTTTCTGTGAAAAATAACAACGTGCAAACACCAAACTGCAGTCACTGGACTCTATCTTTAGCCACAGCAAATTTTACGCCCTCTTCCCTCTTTTCTGGAATTGGAAAATCCATTTCGATGCTCCGGGATCTTTGCAATCGAGCTTGTAATGCCACATAAATAATGCGGTAGCTAAATCGAATCATTATGGAGGAAAAGGAAAAAACAAAACAAAACAAGATCAGATAAACCAGTCGTGGTAAAAGGTAACTACCAGAGCAGAGTAGCAATAACTTCCGTCTCTTCGGCCTCTTGTGAAATCCATGTGATTTGATTAAGCCGCCTTTCATCACATTTTAAATGTATTAAATCAGAGATCAATTTCTTAAACTAGCCCAGGGTTCAAATGGAGAGAAAACTTTTGTTTGTAGATGTATTTTCCCTGCAGCCTATAGATTGTCCAGACATCACTGACAATGACTGATAATCAACCTAAAAGGCATAAAATTAAAGTTTTACAACTGAGACATCTGTTTCACTGTTTGGCTAAAAGCCTTCAAATATTTTTTTCTCACCAAAAATGTTTCTGGAATTACTGCTCTGACTTTGTAAGGGAGAATAGTACACTAGACATTATATTACATAATTATATATTATGTAATGGTTTATTTATGTGTAAGTTTAAGAGTAATGTGATACAAACTACCATAATAGTGTACAACATTATATAATGTTTCTAATAATATAATCGGGACAGGATATTGAGCTACAACCCATACCGAAGTCATCTGAATGCTTAAAGGGGCATTCCACCAATTTAGTGTCGTACTTCCATAAAGTTGGGGGACTCACATGAGACAGATTACAAAAACAATGGCCAAAATATCCTGCTTTTTAGTCCCTAGTATGTAGTCAGGCTCCGAAAACCCTTGATCCTACATTTCCCACAGTGCAATTCAACAGTGTCCCTTCATCTCCTGGTAATTGCCCACATCCTTTCAAACGGCAGCCCCAGTTTGTGACACCCTTTCTGTTAAACCAAGTGAGGTCTCAAGCTCCGTCCAAAATAGCCCTGATGACATTACTGTGACATCATCGGGGCTATTTTGGACGGAGCTCCTCCAGAGCAACAGCTCAGGCTGAGCAGCAACTCCTCGTGACGAGTGAGCCGAGCTTCATGTGTAAAATTAGGGGATTGTCTCTTTAAAAGCGCTTCTAGACGTGTTTCCGTCTGCCTCGTGTGGGATCTAAGAAGGCTTTTACCTGGATTCCCCACGTCAGTGCCCCCTACGAAAAACTTGAACAATCTGTGTGAATGCTCAATGGGACGCTTTTTGGTAAACACATCTCTCGGTGTGTCAGCGACCAGCAGGGGACAGGAAGTGTTTACGACTTTGTCTGTCTTGTCTCTGCTGCCACACAGCCCCAACAGCTCTCTCTGAATGAGGAGGCTGACGCACTGCTTAATCATCAGCCATGTCGAGGGGGATTTTAGTTCTATTACTCGGCCCAGTTCTTTCTCTTTCCCTCTGTGCCTCCTTCCAAAATCTCACTCAGTCCTACACCAGCACACTATGAGCCCCCCCCTCCCCCGGTACGAGCTGATGCATGCCACGGAAGCAGTGACGTCAGTTGTTTACTGTCTAATAGGTCGCTGCTCGTTGCAGTGCAGCAGCACATCCAGCAGGGCTTATGTAACTCCCCTGCCTGCTGCCTGACAGAATGATAGGCAGTTACTGCAGGGTGTGTGTGTATGTGTGTGTGTGTGTATGTGTGTGTGTGTGTGTGGGGGGGGGGGGGGCACAGGTGCAGGCACATACTGTGAGCAGACATAGAGTGTAAACAGCCAGTTAAGCCAGCTTTCCTCTCCTCTGTCCTGCATTATGTGTGAGGTGAAAACACAGCGGGTTCACTGGCGGAGCACACGGTAGCTTCCCTCCCCACACATATCCCAGGATCCTCCACTGCAGCAGCAGCAGCAGCGGCAGCAGCAGCAGCAGCAGCAGCAGCAGCAGCAGCAGCAGCAGAGAAGTAAACAACCCTGGCTGGAGTGTGACTCAGGGCTCACTGCTGCTCAGCTACTCCTGCACAGATACAGGGTGCCCCCTATTGGCGGCAGGAAGCAACAGACATCACCTAATACTGGCTGCTGGTGAAGTGAAACGAGAACCGAGAACGAGTCTGTTTTAGTTTTCAGCTAAAAAGAAGTCGTGCTAGTAGACTGGAAGTCCGCTATTTTTCCAAAGGCATCACCTTGGGTAACTTATCTTACATCTATGCTTAAGATAGAAAAAAAAACTCACTAAGGGAAATTATTATATGGGGTCCTGTGATTTTACTTCTTTGGAATTTAGGTTTTTATTGTTTTTTTTTAAAGAAAGGGTTGGTGCATGGCCACAAGGAAAACCTTCATATAATTTCAGGGTTGCCAGAGGTTGCTTGAGACCTAGAGGGATTTTATAAAGAGGTCCAAAAAAAGTTTCAGAACAAGAAAATTAAATAGCATCTTACTCCTTTTCAGCATTCCTACTGAATTTAGTGCAAGAACTGAAACTGTAAAAATGTCCATTTTACCTAGACGGCTGTATCAGTTTATGTAGTTCCCACTTAAAGTCGAATTATCACCATTTATTTGGAACGGAAGGAAACCAAAGATTAAGTAAAAGGCATCAATCATCAAGAAGGGAGGGAGGTAGTTTGTCTCTCCCGAATCTTAGGGATTAATACTGTTCAGCCCAATCAAAAGATAGAATTCTGCGTGATATTTCATGTGAGGCAAAATGGAAGGAGATGGAGTGTGCGAGGGTATCCCTCTGAAAGCACTGACTGGGGATCGGAAATTAGTGGTAGCTTATCAGGAACACTTGAATCTCTTCATCTTGTTTATCTCTGCCTGCCTTTGTGACGTAAAGCAGATAAATTTGTGGGCCGAGTTTGAAGCCCTTAGACGATTAGGGTTATGTCTGCTTAATGCAAAAATAATGGAGAACACATTGCAGGATTTTTAATCCCGTGACTCTTGAAAGAGATTGTGAAAAATGACACAGATACTTTGAACCTAATGGAATTATACAATTAACCAATACACAGAGAGATGGGAGGGAGAGAGAAACAGAGAGGAAACGGCCCTGCCTTCGCGAGGAATGTGACCTGTGTTTTGTGGAATCTATGTCGGTACAAGCCCCAGATACTTTTGATCGGGAGCGAGACATCACTGGAATGATTTGGCATTACTGCACAAGTAACGGCAAGTGCTGATGGTGTGTTTCAAAACAAGTTTGTGATGGAAACAAAGCAGAAGGTTAAACGTCATGAAGCTGTTATCCAAATACGAGAAGGTAACAATTCAATCTGTGCAGCCTCAAATGACCCAGTCCATTACATGTCAATGCAGTAGGAGAACTGCTATGTCCAGGTCACATATGTCAGTATTTGAAAATCATACAAATTCATTATGCATGTATATAACAGGCTGCAGATGTGTAGTTGATTTTGTACTGATAAGGTATGGCAAGAGCTAGAGCTCGCTGTACCCAAATGATGCTTTTTCGCTTTTGTATCGTGAAGCAAAACAGCACGTGAACTGCGCTCTTTGGCAGTCTAGGGTCTCCCACTCATCTGTGCGGCATGTGAGAGGGGAAACTGGAGGACCCGGAGGGAAAAGCACGTGAAGTTATGGAGACCGTGCAGACTCCACGCAGAGGACTGAGACACGAAAGCAGCACATTTTACTCCATAAAATAAGAAGAGTGAACATATGTGGTTTTCATCATACAGCATTTGTCTGTTATAAATACGACTCATCTGAAATATCTTTAAAAATGATCCCACACCCATCTGGCTTATCAACATGATCATCATTGCTGTCATTATTATTGTCAAGGCAATGTTGCTGCAGGATGTTGAGTGACGATAACAACCTGCTACCAGATGACTCGAATCATCATTGTAGTGAAGTGGGACGCCTTGTTGCGGTCAACAAGTGCAGCATGCATTCCCAACTTCGTACTACCAGCTTACTACTGACTGGCTGGGCTCCAGACCCAGGATGGTAAACAACCCCACTCACCGCAGCGCCTCGCCGTCGCCCTCTGCTGGTGAGAGGAAGCGCAACAACAATTGTGTCTGCACGGAAGGTTACGTTAAATCACCCCTGCGAGCGCAATGCTTGTATCAATTACGGCCCTAATAACTCATTTCAGATGAAATATCTAAAAAATGTGACGTCTTTGAAGTGTGAGGTGACTCCAGTTGAGCTCGTAAATGTAAACGTTTTTACTAATAACACGAAACAACATTGTGTAGAATTAAAGGTTCCGCTCGTGTTTCCGGGGGAACATTTTCCTCTAAGGTCCCTACTTTGAGTACGAGGAAGTGCACAACATAAAGCTCGCTGTTTGAAGTCTAACATTCACTACCTTTTGTTTTGAGGATATAAAGAAGAAGGTAGCAGGTAAATCTTTCATTTCTTTTCATTATTTCTGCTAATATATATCGTTACTGCTCTTCAAAGACAGTTGGGGAATAATACCTCTTACTTTGGCGGTCTGTTTTCAAAATGAAAGAGCAGTGAGCGTTTAACGCTTTGTTTTATGTGAATATCACAGAATATCGGGCTAAGATGTCATTAAAAACGTAAAAATAATCTCAAATTTTACCTTTTGTCGGCAAATGTCAGTAACTTATCTGGACAGACATGCCCGGGCAACACACACGTCAAATGACAACAGATACTTTTATTTTGAAAATTAACCGGAATCGTACTTGTAGTTTTTTCTCCGACAACAGTTCATGTTATTGTTGATTTAAATACGTTTAAACGTAGAATTAAAAGTAGAGGATGTTACACTTAAATGTAAACGTTTAATGTAAATGTTTAATGTAAATGTTTAGTATTAGATGAAATTTCTGGGAGAGGATCAGAATCCGAGTTTATCTGTCCTACATGGGGACATTCTGGCTTTTTAAACTTGTTAACTTTTACACAATTCTCAGTTTTATATTTATATTATAACGATCAACTCCATTGAAGATGACCCATCTGTGTAACAAAAACTAAAAACATAGATTCATTTATTTTTCTGGCTAATTTCATATGACAGAGAAAGTTATTTGGCCAGGGCAAATTACTCATTGATCAACTGGTTACATAACACTAGACCATAGCCTGTAATTGAGATAACTGTTTTTTTATTGAAGGCATTGTGTTAGTGTTGAAAATAGCCATCTTATAAAATACCAAAGATATTAATTTTGTTATCAGACAAGACAAAGAAAAACAACACATGTTGGAAAATTTACTGATTAACTGATTATCAAAATAGCTGAGTATTTTTCTGTCGACTGACTATCATCCTGAATAACTTATTATTTCTGCTCTATAAAATTTATTATTTTATTGGAAAGAGTTGAGCTTTAGTCAAACTGCCAAGTAGAACTGTTAATCCACCACTATTGCGCTGATCTTTATCTTTGACGTGTATTACAGATTTCACCATGGAGGGAACTTCCAAAAGTGATGCTGCTGGTCAGCCATCTGTTGCAGCACAGGTTCCTTTCCTTCACTTGTGTACCACTTTAGAGAAAATCCAGAAGTCTAAACTCCGTCCAGATAAATCCAAGATCCTTGGTGATTTCATTGAGTCGTGGAGAAAGTTTCATTCTGCCCTCCACAAAGACAAGCCCAAAACAACAGACTCTTTCTACCCAGCTATGCGCCTCATAGTTCCTCCTTTTGAACGCGAGCGGATGGCATATGGTATCAAGGAGAACATGTTAGCTAAACTCTACATCGATGTATTAGGCCTCCCAAAGAATGGCCCAGAAGCCAATAAACTGTTGAACTACCGAGCTCCGACTACATCCCAAGGAGAAGCAGGAGACTTTGCTGGCATGGCGTACTTTGTGCTGAAGAAACGGTGCACCAGCCAAGGAAATCTCAGCATCAAAGAAGTCAATGAATTTCTGGACTCAGTGGCTGTCAACAATGCTAACAAGGAGAAGGAACTTGTGAAAAAGAATCTTTTGCACCTCATTACCCAGAGCTCGGCTCTTGAGCAGAAATGGCTCATCAGAATGATTCTGAAGGACATGAAGCTCGGAATCAGCAAAGAAACTGTTCTCCAAGTCTATCACCCGGATGCTGTTGAGCTCTACAATGTCAACACAGACTTGAACAAGGTGTGCCAGCAGCTCCACAACCCGTTGGTGTCTTTAAGTGAAGTCTCCATTGGAGTCTTCTCTGCCTTCAAGCCCATGTTGGCAGCTGCAGCTGACATCCGTAATGTGGAGAAACAGATGGGCAACAGCCCTTTTTACATCCAAACCAAGCTGGATGGGGAGCGTATTCAGCTGCACAAAGATGGAGACGTGTACAAATATTTTAGCCGAAATGCTTTTGAATACACACAGCAGTTTGGAGGATCCTCATTGGAGGGCTCACTGACTCCTTACATCCACAAAGCTTTTAAAAGCCATGTTGTGAACTGTATCCTCGACGGTGAGATGATGGCGTACAACACAACCACAGAGAACTTCATGCAGAAAGGGAGCAAGTTCGACATCAAGAGGTTGATCGATGACTCTGAGTTACAGACATGCTACTGTGTGTTTGATGTGTTGTTAGTCAATGACCAGAAGCTTGGCAAGGAAACACTGAAAAAGCGCGACGAGACCATTCAGAAAGTTTTCACCCCAATCAAGGGAAGAATACACCTGGTGCCAAAGACCGAAGCCAGGACCGTGCAAGAGGTGGTGAATGCCCTCAATGACGCCATAGACAACAGAGAGGAGGGGATCATGGTAAAGGATCCTTTATCCATCTACAAACCTGACAAGCGGGGGGAGGGATGGCTGAAAATAAAGCCAGAATATGTTGATGGCTTGATGGATGAGCTTGACCTGCTGATTGTTGGCGGCTACTGGGGGAAAGGGAGACGGGGTGGTATGATGTCTCATTTCTTATGTGCCGTTGCTGAAGCTCCAAAGCCTGGCGAGAAACCTTCAGTTTTCCATACATTATGCCGCATCGGCTCTGGCTACACCATGAAGGAATTGTATGACCTTGGTTTAAAGCTAGCCAAGCACTGGAAAGTCTACCGGAGAAACGACCCACCAACATCCATCCTGTGTGGAACAGAGAAGCCAGAAGCCTACATCGAACCCTGCAATTCTGTCATCCTCCAAGTCAAGGCAGCTGAGATAGTCGGAAGCGACATGTATAAAACTAACTGTACCCTGCGCTTCCCCAGGATCGAGAAGATCCGTGATGACAAGGAGTGGCACCAGTGCATGACTCTTGCAGACCTGGAGCAGTTCCGCAGCAAGGCGTCGGGGAAACTCGTCTCGAGGCACCTTCACATCAATGACAATGAGCCACAAAAGAAGCGCAGGCTGGTAGCCAAACCCAAGAAGATGGTGGGGATCATTGATCACTTTAAGCCTCAGGACCTCTCTGGGGTTACCAAGGAGACAGATATGTTTGAAGATGTGGAGTTCTGCATCCTGAATGGCACTGAGGATCACCCCAAGGCTGAGTTGGAGAAGGGGGTGGCCAGGTAAAATGAAATCTGTAAATAAGTAATTTGTTGAAATTATGAGCTTGTTTGGTGTTGTACTTACAACAGTCATTGTTGTTCAACTAGAATGTGGAACAAGTTTGAATAGTTGTATGTAGTTCTAAGTATGCTATTACAAATAAGTGATTACTGATGTCATCTGCATGTTAGGTGTGGAGGAATCGTGGTCCAAAACCCAGGAAGGGACACCTACTGCGTGATTGCTGGGTTGGAGAACATGCGCGTGAAGAACCTGATTTTGGCCAACCAGCATGACGTGGTTTGGGCCTCCTGGCTGCTGGAGTGCCTGAATCAGAAGGAAGTGGTCCCATGGCAACCACACCACATGATCCACATGTCACCCTCCACCAGGGAGCACTTTGCCAAGGAGTACGACAGCTACGGTGACAGCTACTTCGTTGACACAGATGAGCAACAGCTGCGAGGGGTGTTTGGCCGGATCGGCAGCGGCGACGAGTCCGTGACCGTGAACGTCGGACAGGTGGAGCAGCGTTACAGCTGGGACGACCTTCCCACCAGCATGTTCAGACCCTTCAGCGTTTACATGGACAACTACGCTGACATAGGGGACCCTGAAACTGCTATACCTGCCACATGTTTGGACATCAGGGCGCTGGAGTTTCGCTACCATGGTGGAACAGTTGTGCAGAAGTTGGAGGAAGGAGTCTCTCATGTCATTATCACGGAGGAATCGAGACTTCTGGATTTGAGGACTCTGAGGCGTAACTTTAGGAAGAAGTTTAAAATTGTAAGAGACTCATGGGTGACTGATTCAATCAAAGCCGGGTATCTGATGAATGACAATAGTTACTTGGTTTGAAGAGTCTTCTAGTGATATATGCAGACTTAAGATGACACCAGAGGAAAATCCTCTTTTTAGCTAGCATTTTAATTAAATCTTAATAAGGTCAGTAATAAACAATTAAATGAAAGCTGAACAATAAAAACTCCAAACAGTCAAAATCACTGTCACCCTTAAGGTCGATTCAAAACTGCACTATACTCAACAGGGATGTTACTTCACGGGGGTTTCATGCAAAACGTAATTAATTTTATCTTTTGTGTTCTTAATGGGTGAGATGCTGATTAGTCTTGTTTTCAGGTTTTTGTCTCCCATTAAATTTTAAGCTGAGCAGTTAGTAAAACATTTACTAGAAAGGAGAGTAGGTTTCCCCTTTACCAACACTGAAGGCTTTAATTCTAAAAACACTATATATAATTTCCAGGAATATAAAGGTACTGCTTCTTAAAAATACTTTCATTGTCTAAACTATTCCGTTCTCAGATTTGAAATTTATCCAGTAATCCACACTGAACTGATGTAAATCAGTAAATGCTGGGGAATTTATGAGTGTGCAACGACAAGGGAATACTCCATAAATGGGAAATAGGTCCATTCCTTTGCTTTCATTCTAAAGGGCCATTCCAGAGATCTAGTATTGCACTCCATTAACGTTGGATTTAAAAAAGAATGGTGAAAATCAAAGCAACGGAGGCTGAGATATCCCAACTTATTGTAAAATGTATGAGTTAAACTCCAAAAACACTGAATCCTATATTTCCCAAAAATGCATCTGGAGAGCATCTTTGTCAGATCCCTCCTCGCCCTCTAAATTCCCACGTCTTCCAAACCTCACACCTCCAGTTTGTAATGCACCTTTTCTGTTAGAAATTTTAAATCTCAAGCCCAAACTTAGATAACCCTGATGACATCACAGTGACACTGGCAGGGTTATGTTTCCTAACGTTGGAGTGTTGCCTCCAGAGCCATGGAAGACATTATACACCTGTTTTCACAGTCTTAGTCGTCATCCTCAGGATGAGGGAACTGAACATCATGTGTAACATTGGTGGTGGCCTTTTAATATAAGAAAACAATGGGACTGGTGCCTAAAAAAAAAAAAAAAAATGCGTCCTCAGCCTGTGGTCTCTGCCTCTGTGCTTTTATGTCTGTTTTAATTACAGTTTAGGTACAACTCTAATAACTATTTTGGTTTGATAAATATTCCAGGAACGACTGTTGTGTCCGAGTGACAAGTTAGTTTTTAAAATTGGTAATTAACTTAAAACGAGCATCTGTGTGAAGCGGTGGCCTTTGCTCAGCTCTGTAGTGTGCGATCAGCTGGCAGGGAGAGACTGAGGGACACCACAGGGGTACGTTAAAACAGGATCAGCTCAAGGCCCTGCAACAAAGATGTCACCATGTTTTCCTGTCTTCAAAAATGTCATCAATGTGCCTTGGGACTCATTGATATGTTATAACCTTCATTACCATGGCCGCTAGGGTGCAGGTAGCTGCCTGTGGTGTCCTGGGCATTGTTGTGCGTAAATGCCGCATGAATACATTTTCAAAGTAATAGCGATGAGGTACCTGTTCCTAATCATATAGTGTGAATAATGTCTACCATTGACATGTTGCAGAGTTCCCTGGAGGATTTGTGGGTTTTCATTTTTGTAATTTTTACATCATTGTTAAACAAATTCATCAAAATTTTACCTTTTATGACATTTGTGGCAGTTTAGGTGCTGGGTTAGCTGATAAAAGTTATGGCACTTGTCACAAATGTCACAAAAGTATCAAGTGTTTGAGAGAAACTGTCTTAATTACTGGTTTAAAAAAAAAAAAAAAAAATTATGTGCCTCAGCAAGCACTCTGTAACCCGTCGCCCACTCTGGACTATTTCCAGGTGATGCAGAGTGAGTGACTGACAGGCTTTAATTAGAGGTACTCAACCGGTGCTTATATCTGTGTGGCTTTGTGAGTGTGAAGCATTGTGTCACTGCAGCGCGACCGTAAGCCTTGAAAAGTCCAACTGCGTTTCCTCTGAAAGGACCTCGCAGGAGCAGATTATCAGTCCTAAGGATCTGGAGGTGGAAACGGTAGCTGCGCAAACAGCCGCTGAAAGCTAGCATTGCAGAAATCCCGGGTCCTAATGGGATAAATGCTCTAATTAGGCTGACTGTAGCTATTGGAACCGGCGAGCGCACTGGACACAAGCAAAAAACAACTGGTTTGGAAGCGGCCCCTAGACGCACAAAGCAGCTGCATGCACTCAGCTGAAATAAATGAGCTCCTGTGGAGACCAAACACAGGCTCATGGCTGCAGGGAAGGTTTGTCTGCAGCAATTAGCACGGCCCGCCCTCAATGAAGAAATTCAGTCGGAAACACCAGTAAATCAAGCTTCATGCGGGGCCTCATTAATCAGTGGTCATAAAGTTCATAAATAAATGACATTTGACTAACATCCAAGTGTGGTAAACCCTCACGGTTGATGCGTCTATCAGATGCACAAACCACTTGTACCAGTAAAAGTTAGAATCAGTCTTTTATCTCCTAGATATCACATCCTTATCCAACTCAAGACTTATTTAGCTGTGAATTACAGTGTCTTGTACATTTTGAAAAGCTCCCACTTGCTTCACTGCAGAACGTTTTTAAGAGTAAGACACACTGCCCTTTCCTAAAGTCTTTTTCACTGTGGAGAACAGGGGCCACCAGTGACAACACAAACTCTCCGCCTGGACAAAGTACAAGCAAGTAAATGCAACGTCTTACATTAGAAATGAACAAACAGAACCACTAAGTAAACAGTTTTTTTTAGCAATAACTGTAGTAAGATATACATAGCAGCTAAAAACTAGACTCTGAGATTGCTTTTTTTTCTGTATTAAAGACCATATTTAATGCTATTGTTCTCAATCTTTTTGGCTCGTGACCCCTAAAAGGAATAGCCGTACATTTTCAGAAAAGTGCTTATTTATTTATTTATTTTCAAAGAGTTAGGTGAAAAGATCAGTACCACTCCGGTATTTGTATGCTGAGTTTGAAGCTGGAGCCAGGAGACAGCTAGCTTAGATTGAACACAAGAGAAGCAATGTGTTAATCACTGAGCTTTAGAGATGCTTTCAGTTGGATTTGATAACCTTGGGACAGAGCCAGGCTACCTGTTCCCCCCTCTTTCCAGTTTTTATGCTAAGCTAAGCTAACTATCGCCTGGCTCTAGCTTCATACAGGTATTCAGTATCCTCATGTAGTTGTTGGCAAGAAAACAAAGATGTGTATTTCCCAACATGTGAAATAACATTTTCATTCATTTGCTACTGTTTCAAGAGACCTGAGACCTGCTTGCGTCACGTAATCCATCATGATACAGCTCATGCCTGCTTTAATTCTTGTCAAAGTTATCTCTGAGTGGTAATGGAGTTGTAAGCACTCGTAGATTTTTACCATCTCTTCCGCATTACCATGCAACAAGAACACAACACAGAAGTAAGTGGGAACAAGTGCTCGCCTGAGAGGGCAGGACACACTCAGATGTCTAAAAGCACAACAGCAGCCTGGTGCGCCTGAAAAACTGGTGGTACAGTTGAAATAAAGCACACTTGATCTTAACACACAAAAGCGTTGGTGTTGTCCTTTTAAGAGGAAACAGGCTCCTTCCTGTTGATGAGAGCATCTTGCCTGAGACTGCAACCAGGTGAGTACCAACCTGTCTGACTGGTCCAGAGTCAAGCTAACCTGAATACAGGCTAGAGTAAGTCTGCTACTATATATTTTTGAAATAAAACTCATAATTTCAAACTCTCCTAAGCCAGTCAGCACGTTTTATTATTCGGTGTCTAACATACCTAAAACAAAACAACATAGTTCTTTGGTTTTATCTTAAGTGAGTGTTTTTCTTCATTTCTTATTCTATACAAACAACTAGTAGAAATAATACTTATTTTTAAGCCATACATCATAGGCTTTAATTTTGAAGGCACCACTACCTTATTTCCGGTGAAATGCTAGCGGACTCTGACTTGACGTGCCAATGTACCGAGGGATGCGGCGACTGCGGTGCGCGCGCACAACGTCAGAGATGGAGAAGTTTTTTTCAAGTTAACATGAGAGAGCAACAGAATACCGGATATGAGGCGATGTGACCTACAAAATTAAACGATATGTAGCTTTCCTAGATGCAACTTGTTTTTCTTTGTTTACATTTTATATGAAATATTATCTTATTCATTATGTTATATTTGTGTTACTTAAAAAACTAGTAAACACTATTATGTACTTTTTGCACATTGCACATTTATAAATGCACCAGTGGGCTAATATTCAACCTGCTGTTTTTTTGTGTAAAAAACTTTTTATTTCAAACAAGTGAGATACGTGGATCTTGTTTGTTCAGAGCCTCAACCTGGAGGTAAGGACCCCTCAAGGGCTCTCAAGATACATTTGAGGGGCCATAAGGTTACATAGAATTATCGTTATTTTGCCTTCCTTTTTTACCCAACTTTTCCCCTGTGACATATTGGATAATTTTCAGCTTGTCAAGCCTCTAAAATCCCTCAAGTGAAACAATCAGAGCAGGAAACAATCTTTGGTTGAACTGCTCATAGCTCATGCCAATAAGGACATAACCTGCGCTGAGGGATCTAAAAATACACACTGGTTCATTTAAGAGGTCCCATGCCAGAAAGGTTGTGAATCATTGCCTAGATGAGAGGACACAGGAAAAAACTACAAACCACACCACCTTAGGTATGACACAGAGCAGCACAAATCAGCCCGTGTCCTTTAATTTGAATGTTAGGACCGGAAATGCTGCCGGTTACGGCTGCTGACTTGACGCGGCTTCCTGCAAACACACCGTCTCTTGGCGAACATGGCGGCAACTTGACAACGGCAGCGAGATGAAGGCGGTGAGGGCTTGAAAAAGAAAAGAGGTCCGTTACAGGCTGTAGGCCCATCCGCCGACACAAAGGCAGACAGCTTCGCCATGTTGGAAGAGGATAGCGCCCTTGTCCCTGCACGACCGAGGCCGGGGAAAACGTAAACGCGTCGGTGAGTGTTTCTAAAAACGGAGTCGAGGCTACGCAGAGGAGCCGAGCGGCGCGGCGCGGAGCTCAAGGCGGACGGGAGGACAGCGGCTTCACCGGTCAGCCATGGAGGATGCGGCCCGTGGTCGCCAGCGTCTGATTTGCCATCCAACCCACGCTCATTTTAATGGGAATTGCCGCTGATCGCAAAGGCAAGCCGGGACAACCCACCACCCGACACCTGAGGGGAGGAAAACGCGAAGCGGACCCCACGTCAATGACTGTTGCGGCAGAGGAGCCCCCACGGTGGAGTCGGCCGGTTCCCAAAATATGACCAGGGGTGCTGGGACGTGTTGGCAGCAAGAAGATGACGACGGCTTCCAAATCTGGCTAGAGCCCCCCCGCGACAACCAAAAGCCATTCACCGACTCAGAGAGGGCGCAGAGATGGCGACTGTCCTTGGCATCCCTCTTGTTCTTAACCATCCTCCTCTCTGATCACCTGTGGTTCTGCGCCGAGGCCAAACTGGCCTGGACCCGGGACAAGTTCGCCTCCTCCCACCACCTCTCACCCCAGACCCACTCAGCACACAGCAGCCTCAGAGGAAACCCATATGCTATTTTTATAGGAAACTCTACCAAACATTTGTGGCGGCTCGAAACTTGCCGCCAGGATAGTTTATCTAAGAACTGCTTCGCTTTCGCAGACGCCGACCATTTGTGCAGGGGCCTTTCCGACAAAGAGGGGACGCGGGCTGTAAATATGAGCGATTTGTACCTCTCCTTTTGTAACTCCTACTCTCTGCTGGATTTGTTCTACGGGTCGACGAGTCCGGACAATTTGAACTGCAGCCTCGACGTGCTCGGCGATGGCGACACCAATAGATGCAGCCTGTGCGTCCAGGCGTACCAGCGCTACGACCAGCACGCCCAGGAGAAATACGAGGACTTTGAGCTCCTGACTCAGAAATATGAGCCGGGGGCATATTCGGTGAGGACGTGCATGGATCAGTGCAAGGTAGGCTGTGAAAGAGAGAGAGAGGGGGGGGTCGCTGAGGGTGGGGGTGGGAATGGGTTCGGGGGTGGGGGGTTGGAGGGGATGGTGATGTGGTGGCCATCTGTTGATTTGGGCCCGGATAGATGCCAGTTTTGGTCCTCCTCCTCCTCCTCCTCCTCCTCCTCCTGTCGCCATGGAGACGGATGACAGATTCAAGGAGACTCCCGGCTCGGGGCCTCATGTTCATTCATCTCCTCATTGTGTTCAGGCCCCGTCCTAATGTGCAGATGGAGGCCCTGCCAGTGTCTCTCCAGCGTCCAGGGCCATTCCTCTTATCTGCCCTTCCAGTTCACGCGCTGGTCTTTGACATTGAAGACCGCCTGGCGCTGCTCCGGCTCATAATCCGCCTGATCGGCCATCGATAACCTAGACGGGGCTGCTAGAATTGCCCGAGCTTTTATAGCCTTGCGTTTATAACATTTTAACGAGCAGGAAGGAGACTGCTGGCGTACGCAAACAACTCTGGCAGCCCGTGTGTCCTATGTGCATTGTCGCAGTCCGCCAGGTGTTCATCATGGCCGCCCCACTCCATATCGAGAGCCTTTCATTCAAGTCAAGAGGTGGTTTCCCTGCCTAATGTGGCGGAAGGCTCGCCTCGCCTCGACTTGTTTGTCTATTACGGGGCCCGCACGTAGGCCTCGTTTCAGCGAGGCCCGCACTCGCTCTTTGAGTGCCAGCGACTGTTTAACCGGCTCGCAACAGACCGAGGTGGGCCGTAGTGGGCTGTTGTGGGTGTCCGGGAAACGCGGTGGGCGGCCGCCGTGAGCAGGCTGAGCCACGGGGGGGCCGCGTCCGGCGCGGCGGAGCGGCGCGGACAGCTCCGCGGTGCTGAATGGCGCTCCCCGGCTCCATTCACAGAAGCCCTGGCCAATCCCAGATGGCCTCCATTCACCCGGCCGGCGTCAGAGAGACAAGCACAGGCGTCAAAAACGCCACTCTGATCAGGCCATCTGCCTGCTTACACGGATCCCCGTGCATTTCGACAGACACACGTGCACAGGAGCTGGGCCTAGTTAGGAAAACTAGCTTCAAATTTAGAGGAGGAAAGCACAAAAAGGGCAAACTGAATCCCTTGTGTGCGTATTTATCAAACAGTGATTCACTTTCTTTTATATTCTCTTTACTGTCCAATGTCCTAATGCTGGGAGAGACAGCAGAGCCTTTTGTAGGCAAGATAATTCCAGCGTTCGTAATTGTTGTAGACCTCACATTATTACATAAACACTCACACACACTCTCTGTGTACACAACGGAGCTGAAGACTGCTGTACTTTAATGGATCTTATACCCAAACATGAACTCAGGTTTCACAATTTTGGAGCTGAGGATTATGATATCATAGTTGTAAAAACCATGGTACACGGTCAAGCGGAAGGGCGCATTGGTCAGTTATAACTGTCCAGAAATTATCCTTCTGTTCTGGTTGGAGCTGAAATGATTAGTCGATTAATCGGTCAGGGCGAGAGGCAAAAAAAATATTTGGCAACTACTTTGGTAATCAGTTAGCTGTCTGTGTCTTTTTCCAAGCAAAAATAGTGAAAAGAAAGTGCAGACATGCTGTAGAGTGAACATCTTTAGTTTCGGGACTTTGGGGTGAACAAAACAAGACATTTCAAGACATGACTTTGGGCTCTGGGGAGTTGTGATGGGCACGTTTTCGCAATTTTTTCACATACCACAAACTCAGTGATTCATGGAGAAATTAATCAGCAGATTAACCGATAATGACAATAATCATTCGTTGCGAGCCTTAGTTCTGATATTTCTCATAAATCGTCATCGCTAGATGCTTTGTCTCCCGTCACCAGTAGCTCAGAACACCCTGCATACCAAGGCCTTCTCTAATGAATTGGTAAAGCCTGACATAGGCTACTTCAGAGGCTTACTTCAAGGTTAGCTGGTTGGTTGCCAGCTATAGATTATACAATCATGCTACGCAGCAAATGCCAAAGGCTGCCAATGAAAGCAGCTTTTTTAAGAAATAGCCCACCCAGCAGCCAGCCTTGCCATCGACCATCAGTCATTGCAGGAACACTCCCATTGATGTCAGTTGAAGACATGCATCACACTCAAGCCTCCATGTGTGACATTATTTCTTTTCCTCTGCTGAACTGAAGCCCCACGCATTATTTCATGTTTTATCCGCCGGCAGTCTCGGGCCGCCGTGTCCCCTGTTCTCTGAGCTCACCTCTTGGCATTTGGAGGGAAACAGTCATTTAGTCAGACTGCTAATTTCTTTGACATTGACCACTCTCTATCACCTTCTTGATTCTAGGTTTGCACAAGTCTTGGATATGTGGTCTTGTAGTGTTATGGAAAGAGCAGCTTCACTCAAAAGATAATGTCGAGCTCTTGTTGAGTTAATGGCTACCTGCCTTGGAGAAGCCTAGCAGTGCAAGTTGTGAGCCTGCTCAAACAGATGTATAAATAATCTCTGTACATTTGGCACTATTGTAGCGTACATTGAGCTAGCAAGTGTGAAAACATTAAACAAATAGATCCCTGCCTCATTGGATCATCTCAACATGCAGGGCAGCAGGGGAGGCAGGTAGTGCCAGTGTTTGCCAGAGGAAGATCTCTGACATTTCAAGTGAGGATATTTGACATGGAGATTAGCATGAGTTGTGCAGAAGTGGGTCCTGTGGTCCGCAGGTGGTGCTTTGATTCCTCTAGCCTGAGGTGAAAAATCACACGCCGGACATGGCCGGTGTGCTGTTCCTCACAATGGGATCCTCCATCGTCTGACTCTGTGAAAACCCACCATTCATCTTGACAGCAGGGCCAGGCTGGAAACATTTAAACCTTGGCCGACGCACTAATTCTGACTTGAAAGCAGCAGTAGTTCCCAGCTTTTTTTTTTTTTTTTTTAATGCTTAGTGTGAACCAAAATCTCAGACTCACACAGGAAACAATGAAGCCAAAACAACCTGGCATCTCAAGGGCCTGGGGTCTCAGCACTGTAATCACATTCTTTAATGTGGGGTTTCCTACCAGTGATGCTACAAGTCGCCTGTATAACAACATAACTATTATTAAGGCCTGTTCAAATGAGACATATTTGAGCTCACAGATGTGTCATGTGCACTACGGGTAAACCCAAAAGCCATGGTTTAAATCATTAGATTTTTGGCCGCGACTGTGGTGTCCTCATGTTGCTTTCATGATAGTTAGGAATAGGAAAGCTCAGGCTGGTCTTCCTCCCACTTCAGAGTGTTGAAGTGGCCGAGGTGGGAACTAAATGGACGAGCAAGAGATACTTTTCAAACTTTTCAAGTTTTCCGCAGCACCAGTAGAACACTGAAAGTCTGCTTTAAAGCCTTAAACTATGGTGTTTATTTGTTATTAGGGCTGCAACTGCACATTATTTTCAGTAGTGATTTATCTGCCTATTAAATTCTATATAATCTGTAAATCATTTGGTCTTAAATGCCAGAAAATACTGCTTGTCACAATTTATGAGAGTCCAGTATGACATATTCAAAGGGATTGTTTTGCCTGACCAACAGTCCAAACCCAAACATATTCAGTGTACTATTATAAAAGATGAAGAACATCAGTGAATATTCAAATTTAAACATCCTGAAAACGTATTTTCTCTATCAGCTTCATAATATGAGACCTATATGAACACAGTATTTTTTGCCAAAGTTTGAACAGTTTTGGTGATTTCACATGAGAGATATGACAGTTGGTGGGTTATGTGATCACTGTCATTCAAATCTGATCAAACCACAGCCACACAGTTCTAGCAAGGCAGATTAGCTAAGTTTTTGAGCGTTAAACTTTTAGTAAATAATACTTCAAGATGTTTTTGTTTGTTGCTTATTTAGTTACAAATGTTTGATGCTATAGAGAAATGCTTAAGACTTGAAGCCAAGTTCCCAAGACCGTTTAAGAAACATGAACCAGTGAATTTTTGGCATTTTTGCTATAAAAAAAAACAAAGCTCTGTTTGTTTTCCCAGTTCATCTTGGGCTTACATGGTGTCTATATCTAAATAATTTCATTAAGACTACTAAATTTCTTGCTAATACATACACAGTGCACAGTGGGAGAGCCTTGGGGGTCAACAGGCTGTCATTCTTTGCAATGGGGCTCCATAGAGGGTTTATAGTTGCCGTTGTGATGATTTTAGATTTACCAAATTACATGTCAGACATTTGAGGTCAGAGAAACATTAGGGTTTGCCACCAGAAATGATGAGTTTGAGGGCTGAATTAAATCCTGTTACTTCTTGTCCTGCTTTTACTAATACTTCACTACATGATATGAAATAATTTCAAAACACAGTCCCTGAGAAGTCTGTGCACAAATCTGTCTTCTTCCCCCACCCTCCAGGTCCAATTGAATGTCTAATCTTAGCTGCTGTTGTGTGCAAGTGGAAAGGAGGACAGCGTCCTCCCTCTTTAGATCCTTGTCAACCGCACACATCTGCATTGATCTGAGCTCTTTTTGGGCCGGAGGGATGGGTGGCAGCATTACCAAGAGGTTGATCCCTATTGATTTGCACTGAGCCCTCCGCGTTCACTCGTCCTTCATTTGATAGTGGGCAGCTCCTCCAACCAAAATAGGGCAGCGCCTGAGCTCAAAGAAGACATCATGTCATCTGGACCTTTTTGATTGTGCAATAAGACCTGGAAGAGTGTGTGTGTGTGTGTGTGTGTGTGTGTGTGTGTGTGTGTGTGTGTGTGTGTGTGTGTGTGTGTGTGTGTGTGTGTGTGTGTGTGTGTGTGTGTGTGTGTGTGTGTGTTTAGAGGAGGGGATGTACAGTTTAGAAAGAGACCAGTGTTGAAGTTAAACTCTCTTCATCTGTTATCTCACTACCTATAATAGGAACAGTTATGTAATTCTGCTCTAAATGATGTGTGACAACAAGGAAAGCAGTTCTCAGATGGGAGGCCCTGAAACAAAATATAGACACTGATGGAACCTTGTAAAGTAATGCATCTTCTCTTATGGTTTGGAAGAGGCTTGAGCTCTATATTTGGAAGAACAAATCTGTCCTTTTTTTACAAAATCTGACCAAAAGGTTCACAATGTGCAACAAGTTCACATTTGAAATGTCACTTTCAAGATCAGCATGTAAACAAGTTAGAGCTGCGACTAGTGATTATTTTCATTATCAGATAATCTGTCTTTTTTTTTAGCCAGTGGCCTGCTGAAATATAAAATAAAAAAAAAAAAAATTTTTGGGCTTAAATTGAAAAAAATCAGATGTGTGTTCATGCTCACAATCAATTGTAATGTTAAATTGCTTTGGTGGTTTTGGGTACCTGCAAAAAACTAATGACGTCCTCAGCCAGAGTTGCATTGCTATGTTATGGTGCTAATAATAATGCTGCAAAAAAAAAAAAAAAAATAAAAAACATCTCACCAATATGTATGTTTGCATTTTTGAGCAAGTTAGCAGCATGTCCTGTCCTTAGCTAGCTAGCTTTTAGCATGCCTAAGACTGGCTGTAGAGACTGGCTGTAAGTCTTCTTAATGGATTAATAATTTAGTATTAGGCATGCATTAGCATTGGGCATGCAAATCAATATCAATAATAGCATACTTTTTACTACTACTTGATTCACTGGATTAGCCAGAAAAAGACATTCCTATATGGTCATTCTATACATTAACAGTTTCTCAATTGATTTTCCAGAAATTATACTATATCATGACATATTACCAAGCCACTATGGTCATGCACTAAACAGCAAAGTAGTTAAGTAGCATAGATTTTATGTGTTAATTTGTGAAACTGTCAGTGACACAGCTGTAGTGAGTAAATGAGCAATGGCCCTATCATTTTTTATTATTCAGGCACTCCTCATATCAAAAATCTTTATTACATGTGTTTCTGTTAAAGAATGAATATTGGCCAATATATCAATATCAGATTTTTAAAATATTGAAATCAGCATCGACCTTAAGAATCCTGTATCCGCCGGGCTCTTACTTGTATGGTCAAAATGTTGTACTCAATATAGTATTTTAAAGACAGTCCATTTATCATTGACAAGCCTGAAATATGCAGTTGATCAAGCAGCACACAGCATCACATCAGAGGGACAATACCTGACCTCCTTTCATCAGTGAAGAGACAATGTTGCCATGCAGATCCATCAATATCAGTGTTGTTTTTGCAGTTTATTTTTGATTAAGTTCACAGATGTATTCTTTGTATGGCAGTGTTTTGTGTGTATACATTAAACAAGCAGTGAATATGGGATGGAAGTGGCTCACATACAGGTGCCACTGTACCTGTAATGAACGAAGATTGTTGCAGTGCATTGCATTGCTCCGGATTGTCGAGGTTGCAGTAGAGTCGCACGTGGAAGCGTTCACATGTGATTTCCGCCATTGTGTCTTCCTGCAGCGGTTGTGAATGCTGACCTTGGAGAGGGCTTTGTCCCCTCGAGATGCCTGGCCCCACTCCACGACAGCTCTTTTATGAATGGGCAGATCCCTGAGCAGCATGCTAATGAGGCAGGGAGAGGAGAGAGGGGAGGCTAGCTGTTGCAGGGCACAGCAGTGCTTCCATATTGTTTTAACAGTGCAGCGCTGTACGGACAGCAAATCAGACCACATGAGATATCAGCGGGGCTTGAGGAGGGATGGAAACTGCACCAGGTAGAAGGGGTTAAAGCGGGTTACCAACTTAATATGCCTCATTTAACCTCTGCGGTATTTCCATTATCGATGACATGTGGAGTAATTTCTCTGACATACAGTAACGTTGTCAATCAAGGGTGAAGTTAATCACAGCTACATCATCTCCTCTTATAGGAAAGATTCCATTCAGGAAACAATATTTTTTTTTATTAAGGTTCTTATATTTAACAAATTGAATCCATCCAGTCAAGAATACATACTGAACCACATTTTTCATCTTACCAACCTGAAGATACACAAAAACACAGCAGGTATGACACTACTGCACATATACACAGACAGAGAAAAAAAGGAAGAAAAAAAACAGCGCATACAGACACACAACCCCACCAGGCTGATGATATTGCAGTCAAGTTACTGAGGTCGGCAATAGTCATTTTCAGAATTGTTGTCATGTAGTTGGATACCCAGGTTTATTTATCCAGTGGTAGTTTGTGTTTCTATTATCTGGATTCACTCGGTCATATATACAGTATACCTCGGTTGTTGTGCCCGGTAGTATAGCCATACAGTATGTTTGGGGCTCCCAGACTACCTTGTTAAGTTACTGAAATGTACCTATTTTCATGCTGACTCTTTTCCCTGCCAGATAAATTGTGTAGACATTTAATCTAAATTTGCCAAGACACTGTTCAGAAGCGAGTTAGACAGCATCTGTAGAGAAGAAACTAAATTTATTTGTGCTTTGGTTGCATTATTGAATAAACCCCAAATTCACTACAACACCAGTTATCTAATGAGCTGTTTGATTTTTACCCAAGCTTGCGGCAGGGCTCCTGGGATGGCTGTGTTGTTTGGTTCACCGCTGTGGTCCAGACTGAAATGATGGCGATACAATACCACTAATACCACTCTTCCGTTATCAAACCAAGATGCAATATCCTCCTGTCAATAGGGATCTCATAACCCAAAATGTCTCTTTTCATTGATGTTTTCAAGGAAAATCAGTGGGATGATGTGGGCAAGTCTTACAGGAAAAGGGTTTTTCAGTGTCATATATAATGTGTAGCATCATGTAGGCACATATTGTTGACCATTTTTAATGGAATCACGAAAACTTAGGTAGTAGTTTTAACTTGGCTTAATCATTTATTATTCAAATGATATTATTGATCATATGATTAGATGCGCTAATAGCTGTCTTTAATCTTATAGGCATCAATGAGTATGTTGACCAGATTAGGTCTAAACTATCTCTTAAGGTGAAAGATGTATTCTCCCAAAAAATGGATGAATTGTGTTTATGCCCTCTTTGGAACAACGCATTTTTTCCGCATGCCACACTTAAAGGCCCTAAAATGTACTCTTCCACTCAGCTTATTATTCTGAGTGACTGGAACCCAAACTGACACAATATCTTCTGCCAAAGCTGGAAGAGGTTTAGGTGTTCCACGTGAGAGATTTCTGAATTGTTTCTCTTTGTGCTTTTTCTGAATGGTTTGAAGTGGGCGGGGCTCTGCTGGACAAGGGGATGTCACATACTTCTGTGCACCGAGCTGATTTAGCAACATTTGAATCAGAATCTGGTCTAGGTTGGTTGGTTGTATGGTCACCGTTAATCACATCGGATTACCCGCAAAGTCCTGATGAAGAAGATTAACTGAATTTATATGAAGGTGAAACTCGTTAAATAAATGCCTAAAAATGACTTTTTTTACTTTGAAAATATTTGAATATAGAGAAATATTGAACACATTTTCAGGGCTTTAAATTCAAATTGACTCTATGTTAAACACAGTAGATTTGAACACATGCACGGTTACTGCGTAAAGATTAGAAAATACAGTATGTGCAGTCCTAAAGAAGATGCACAGATGTGTTATAATGAAACATCCTTTAAAACATCCTCCCTGGAGATGAATTCCATTTAGCTGCCATGCTGTTCTCCTGTTTAGGCAATAATTGAACAACCAAAATTTAATTATGAAAACATTCATTATGTTGGCTTCATAATTGTCAGAAAATGAAGATGTTGCAAGCAGGATGGTTTTTCCCTGTGAAACACCTAAGGACCAGATTAATACCTCCCCTCATTTATGGCCATGACATCTATTGGTCTAACAGCAGTCTGCATTGGTGTTTGAATGGATTATTTTTACAAGGACAGATATAAGGCTGAATGCATATCCCAGTCGCTGTGCGCTATATTAAATTTTAGTGTTTAACTAATGTAGGAAATGCTTTTTTAGAGCAGGGTGGAGGTTTTTTGCCCTTGCTTAGGAGGCAAATCAGCAGCATTGTCCATAGCCGGTGGTGTCAGATATGAAAACTGATGACTAGGTAGCCCAAATATCCCGCATGCTGCCTTCAGATGATCACATCTAAATTCCCCACCACTTGGCACTAACCGGATTATCAAACCTTCCCCTTATTATCCCAGTGAGGTACCTCTCTCTTCACATGCCCTTTTTAGATAGCCTTTTCAAACTACGTCTACATGTATACAGTGGACTAGGTAAAAGGTTATATTTGAATCTCTGTTAAGCTCCGTGTTGCCCATTAGGATGATTGAAGATGACGTTTGTCCTGTTCCATGAATTGTCAGTCACTGGGCATAAGTTTTGTTTATGAGAGCAAGACTGTTTGCTTAACAGCACTATTTCTTCAGAAAAAAAAAACATGCTACATGTACATTGTCCTCCATTAAATTGCCCATTGCATACTGTATACTGCTGTTTTATGGAATAAGTTGATATACAGTATGAGAGAGTCTACTGCTCTGCCAGCTTATTTACAGGATTGTATAATGTTTTTAGTTTATTAAAAAGTATCCCTCTAGGATACTGTAAAACCAAATTAACTTGTGTTCTGTCTGCAGCAACGTAGTACATTATGTTTAATAAAAATCAACAGCTTTTCATTCAGAATTTCCAGATTTACCTTATCTTCCTTCTCTGCTCTGAAATGTTTTCTGCATGATATGAGCTGGCCGAGGATAAAAAGTAGAGGCAGGAAAATAAGAGCATTAAGTAGAAGAGAAAAGTTTGTTTCTAGAAGCTTGGTGATGCAGCAAATGAACAAGAAGGTTTGCTATTGGTCGGAAGGGAGAATTTACATGTCAAACAGAGATTTCATTGAAATGAATTGATTTTTTTTGTTTTAAATACTGCTGTGAGCGGGCCTTTGACCAGTTTTTTTTAGCCATGTCAGCAGCTGGTTGTCTTCTCCCCTTGTCAACTTTGTTTCTATCCATTCCTTTAGAAGAGGCTTTGAAAAGGCTTGAAAGGTGTTTTTGGAGGTAAAATGTGTTTACCTGGACAAAAGGGGTATCTAAACATGGCAGTCCATTAATTCCAATTAACCTGCTCCATGGTGCCTATTTCCATGGCCATGAGACATAAGCGTTACTGTCCTCCTCTGCGTGATTGACTGCAGGCACACATGAATGACCCAAATGACCAAAAGCTCAGTTGAGCTTTTTGAAGGGGTTTAAAAAAAAATTCGACCTAATGGTTCAATTTTTGTTAATTGCCCTTTTGTAATGGAGGTTTTAGTCTAGTCTGTTGCAAGTTTTGGGCCCATAATTACTATATGACCTGGAGGTATAATTTTGGGCACTACACTAAAATTTGGGATCATTTCTATTATGTATGCCAGTCCCAGCAGAGCCAATATGTCAACAGGCCCCATGTGCTAGTCCCTCTCTCGATATCTTCTGTCTGTGACACTTAGCAACAAGCCCACTGGTTCCTACTAGAGACGTAAATCTTTAAAAACAGTCCACAATTACACTAAGGCTCAGTAATTTCCTAAAACAGCTGGGTACTGTAGCTTTTAGCTAACGTTACTCAAACAGGAGTAAACGTTGCATTTGTTGGGGACTTTCAGGTGCGAGTAATCCACATTTGGTGCTCTAGTGAGTATTTCTGGCAGCAGCACGGTGTATGTGGGACTGAGTCAAAATAAACTACAGAGTGTGTGTTCATGGTGATGAAAGAACAGTGTGGCTCACTGATGTGGTTTTAATAATTTCTGGACAACAATGGAGCTCTATAGCACAGAGGAATAAGATATATCAGCCACTGGACACAAACACTGCGGGGCACCTGTGGCTCAGGAGGTAGAGCAGGTAGTCCACTAACCGTAAGGCTGTTGGTTCGATCCCTGGCTCCTCTAGTTCGCATGTTAAAATGTCCTTGGGTAAGATACTGAACCCCCAGTTACCCCCGATGTGTCTTTGGTGTGTGGATGATGTGCTGTTTGTATAGAAAGAGCACTGTATGAATGGGTGCATGTGACAGTAGTGTAAAACGCTTTTGGTGGTCGATGAGACTAGAATAGCGCAATATAAATGCAGTCCATTTACCATTTACACACACACAGGAATGGATGGTGTTTTAGATTCATACAGACTTTCATCAATATCATCACTCAACCTGAGATAAGGAGGTGTGACACTAAAACAAGGCAAAGGTAAACATGCAATTTCCAACAAATGATTCGGTCTCCTTGGAAAACCAGTAATATGCATCACTGTAATTTGGCCTTACATCACTGTTACATCACTCTTCAACCAGTAAAATTTTTAGATTAAATTTAATTACATTACATTTAATAATTTAATATAATTATTAATGTGTTGATACACAGTAATTAGGTACATCATTCCTCCAATATAATATTTTGTAACACTATGTCAAGGAAGAAAAACAAAAAGAAAAGAAGGTGAGTCTGCAGAAGAGGTCGAAGTGCATCATAAAGAAAACAGTGTTTTAAGATTCTATTTATTCTAGTTAGACCATAATGTTGTGGTATAACAACATGAATATTATACTTCTTTCCTTGAGCAGGGAGACTGTGAGACTTGCAGTAGAGAGATTATGTTGGAACCAAACCAAAACCTTGCATTTGTGTTTGAAATATCATTCCATATCACACTCTGAAAATTATCTATGTTAAATTGGGCTTTCTGTAAGAATGATACTACCCAATAAGCCTTTGTGTAGTCTTAAACATTGATGGGTTTTGGAGAAAATATAATTATATTCTTGTTCAGATAAGATGTAACTGTGATATTGTCCTTGAGTATTGTTGCTACTAACAGAAAACCCCTCTCTATCTGTGGTATCCTGCCCATAGATAGAAGTCCCCTTGCAAAAAACAAAAAAATGATGAAGGCAAAAGTAATCAAACATTCTGCTTTTGATGTAATTTAGAAGACAGAAGTATAATATCTAATATCAAATACTGCTCCTTGAAGCCAAAACTAAATTCAGTAAGAGGTTTACATGCCATGGTAAAATACATCAAAATAAAGTTCCATCCAAAACCATAACTGAAGTATGAAAAACTCACTAAAAACCCTGTAGACCTGTTGGCTAAGGGGGTTAAAAAATGTTTGTAGTTTGTTCCTTTGAATATAGGGCATGAATTTCGGTGCAGGATTGCAAGTATTGCGCATAATGTCATTGATTCCCACAGATCTATCACTTATAATGCGGGAAATTCCTGCACACAGTTACAGCGATGCCTAATTATGTTCAGCCACCGTTTGCACGGATGTGGAATGCAGGACGACTGGCCAGAAGCTCTGCATCTGACAGACCGACTTTTACCCTGGCGCAAATGGCAGTACCAGGGATGTCAACATTAACAACATTATTCCTCAGGATCCGCAGACAGATACCGTTAACGTTACTAAGGTTAAGCGGCCGTCCAAAGACAATTTTCAGGCTAACTGGCTCAGAATATAGCCGTGGCTCGAGATGCTCATTTCCAAGCTTGCCCCTTCCCAAGAGCAGATTGATTTTTTTTTTTTTTTTAACAGAGTTTATATTAAATGGAAAGAAATGGTTGTTCGGATGAAAGGTGAAACGTCTCCAAGAACCTCAAGCAAGTGCAGTTGCCTTCATATAGCACTAAAAGATAACATGACCCGGATGACGGAGAATCCTCACTGACTTTCCAGTAGTGTAAAGTTTTTATGGTGGGGAAAAAAGTACCAAAGGACACAGTCACTCTTGCATTATAATCCACTTCTCTGCTGTCCATCTATATATTCAGATTATGCCAGTGTCCAGTCAGTCATATTTTTACCTAAATACTGTATGGATAAATAGACTGGCTGGAAGCAGTCACGTGTGTTAGTTTGTACTAACGCTGCTCTGTCCTGGCTCAGTCATTAGCTATCCCTGATGCTGCACTTTCTATATATATCCACTTCATTACAAGAGAGACATGACCTGCATGTAAGAGGTACTGTGACATCCGGTCCGTTCAGTCCACACTGACTTTGACTTCCATTCAGCCCTCTCTGTTGTCAGAAGCAGCTGTCTGTCAGCGCACCTCCTGAGGTCCTGAAAGCAGCTAGGCCAAAGTTAAAAAAATAGTTTTCAAGGAGGCTCAGCAGGAAGAAATCAGAATTGCTCTTATGTATTGATTTTATTGATTCCCCCACATGCTACGGAGAGTGGGGGGAAAGTGCCTACAGTAAAACCAGAAAACTCATTGTGCCACTAGGAGCACTGTTCAATCATTACAGACACCATTAATATGTTCAGGACATATAAACAGCAGGAGATTTGTGCAATTTCAATAGCTGTCTGTGGAGATTACTCTTCAATAAGCGCTCAAGAGGATCCGAGGGTCCTAGGGTGACGTGTCTCAAGTGTGAGTTTTGGAGTGAGTGTGGACTGATATATATGATAAAATGGAAACCTATCTGCTCCGTGGGTATCCACCGGTATCACATTTTGCCTGCTTTTAGTGCCCTCACGTGTCACTAACCACGCGTTCTCGATGCGTGCTGCCGTCGGCGTCAGGCGCTAATTGAAGCCTGGTCACATGGTCATGGCCTACATGTCATCTGCAACCAACCTCACCAAAAGAACTATACTATATACCATACGGACATATTTCGTCAGAATCCCTATATACATTAATTCCTAAATACAATAATACGTTTCTCACCCAGGTCACATTTTTTTGACCCATTACCTATTACATCTGTTCATAGGAGCTGCTTATAGTAAAGATGTAATTTTTTTTTTTCAAATTCAAAGAAAACTCTTACAAACATTTCAGCCAACAAACTGCTAACAGCAACAGCTACCTTATAACCTACCTCCCACTCTTGCCCTTGCAATTAGGGTGAGGACTTTGATGAGGTTGCAAATATTAACACCTCGTGTGGTGGTTTTATTTAAAGATGTAACAGTACGAATTCATAAAAATGAAATACCCAGAAAGTTCTTCAAGCTAGCCAATGGGAGAGCTAGGGTAGAGCTCATTTTCTTTTCCATGGAGTTACATGTGTTCTTAAAAGGATTTTAATCTGTATAATTTTATACTTTGCACAATTTGATAGGTAAATTGAATGTTGCACAATTGAATCCAAAAGTTCTGAAGACAGATGTATACCCAAATCCTTTTCCCATTTTAATATTCTCCATGCCAGTAACAGAAGGGTGAGACGTAGTATCTTTCAATTTATAGTACATATTGGTATTGGTTTCAAGTGCAATTCTCGGTATAATAAACTTCTTAAATATGTTGTTAGCTGCATGTACTACAAGAAACCCGTGTTGTTAGTCCCAAAAATTAGTTTCAGCTCATTGAATAGCTAAAACATGGCCCCAACTGAGTGATATTTGGAATTGCCATTTATAGTTTTGTTTTTTTTTGTTTTTTTTTTTCAGTAATTGACATGAGGGCAGTATCAGTCCATTAAATGAATTTCATGTAGATTGCTTTTGCAATTTCACACTCTCAGGAGTTGATGACCTGATAATTAAGGCAAGCATCAAAGTTTGTTTTTCTGTTAAGTGTTTTAGTTGCCAACCCCAATTATACTTTAGCTACACTTTATTTTGCCACAACCACGATCTCTCCCTCACCTTAACAATACCATAACTACCATGCACAGATATTATAGAAAGCCAGAATTTTAAAAATGTTATTGGACATTAAAAAAAAAAACGCTGTCATTGAACGTAATCCAGGGGTTTTAAGAAGGTCCAATATCGAAGTTGTTGTCCTGTGATAGGGTTCTATGATCAGCAGTGATCTGTCTACGAGAGCTGCTTCATTTAGTGTGAATAGAGAAGAGTTAGAGAATGTCAAACAATTTGAGAGCCACCTGGTACACCCACAGTCCTGACGGTCCTACATGACCTCCCCTCCAAATCCTCACATCTGATCTGCCAAGTGCGCACCTGAGTTGAGAGCTGCTCTGCTTAGCTTTGAGGAGCTGAACCACTGTCACACCTAGAGCCCTTCTCCCATCTCTTCAAAAGTGTTCAGCTCTGTTACAACAGGGAGGGGGGTATCACTGCAGGAGCTAATGTCAGGCTCCTGGTGTGGGTGGAATTGAAGGCCTCTTGGCTGTTTAACTTCTATATTGTCCTTGTATATTAACCTCATATTCTTGGATAGCTTTAGTGACATTTCTGAAGTGTAATATGCCATTGGGTTTAATGTCTGAGCTCTATTGCTTTTAGACTCCTGACTATTCCTGTAGCCCAACCAGCAGGCGTACATTTTACTTTGATGAATCTCCGTTATTCCTAGCCCCATGTGTGAATTATGAGCGCGACTTCCCCTTATTTCTTTCACTGAAGCATTGTCTGTGAGATTTAGTGCTATGCTACACGTATCTTCCTTATCTCTTAGAGCTTTTTGGGAAATAAATGATGTAAGAACACAGCCTCCCACACCAAGGGATGGGAGGACAACATGAAGAAGTCACCTCGGATAATGTACAGTAGCGTAATAAGCATTATTTATTCATTTTTCGCCTATATTGAACACATTTACAGTTCAGGTAGGGGGATATATAATGCTGTCACCAATAAAACATCATATTGTCAAGAATAAACAACACATAACCACAAAACATGTCGTCTGTTTGTAGGAGATACAAACTGTACTACTGCTGACAGGAACAACCCTGGTTATGTTCGACACGGTTGTTTAAGCCAGAAACTGAGTTTAGCTGAATTGTGGGTGCAGCCAACCAATTTTCAAATGTTATCATGCTAACACACTAAACTAAAATGGTGAGCAAAGGTAAAAAATTATACCTGCCAAGAATCAGTATGTTAGCACAGTCACTGTGCGCATGTTGCCATGTTAGCGTTAGCATTTAGCTCAAAGCTCTACTGTACCTAAGTACAACCTCACAAAGGTACTAACATGACTGTAGACTCTTGTTTTTCGACTCATGAATTTCCAACAAAACCTGCCCGGTTTCTGGAACTTCATTTGACCCAAACAAAGGTCTTTTTTCTTCACGGTTTCATCAGCAGTGTCACTTTTAAAATATTACAGCTTGGAAATGCAGTTGAAAGTCTTGCTAATACATGAACATTTAACAGAAACCTCACTTAGGGTCACCTAAACGATACCATTCTAGATGTCACATTTTTTTTACATTTAGTAATGTATCAAATACACATTTCATTTTCTTAGTGAATCTTTAAACTATTTTTTTTTATTCTACCTAATTCCTGTTTCTTGAATAGACCTTTCTTAGGCAGTGACTGAGGTGAATGTTCACATTGACAGTGTTACATAAGGATCACAGTCTTCACCGCAGTTATCTGCCCTCAATCACTCACGCAGTGACCTTTCACATTTTCACTACCTTTTACACTAACAAATCTATATGCTGATCGGTCTCCTTCCTCAGGCTGATCATTCCTCCTCATTCTCTCACTTTCATTACTGCCAACACTTGGCTGATAAGGACTGTCATTTAAAGTATTTACCTTGAAAGATGATCATAAGTGATGTCATTCATCTTATATTTTCTATGGACGCCAATGCTTTAATTTTGATATCCTCAAGTAGAGTTAATAAATATTTATAAAGGTTTTATTGACTTAATATCAGTCTGTTCCCTCATTTTGTTTGTGGATCTGGTGCTGTTTTGGTTTTCAAGATTTTACAGAAAAACCAAAGCTTAGTGACTAAATCTGTATAACACACAAAGTTTTAAAGACAAAAAATAGATACCACAGAGTATTTGAAAGTATCTGAATTCACAAAAAAGTCAAAACATTAAATAATAATACAGTTTTAAAGAATCGCAATTCATCAGGGATTGCAGTACGCACTAATTGTTCAACACAAATATTCATATTGTATCCGAATGTTCCTGCCAATTTCTGCTTCTTATTATTTCAGATTTGATTTTCCTCATGTAAATCTTCCAAATAAATCCATGCTGCCATAAATTAAAGCCAATCCACATCAAGTCTTCTGTTGCTAATCTTCAACGGGTCGATGTAAAGTTGCTGTGAGCGTAAAGGTTTTGATATTTGTGGTGAAACATTTTTACAAAACATCAAAAAGTTACGTCTCAGCTGGGTTTCAGGTTACATTAACGCTCTCCTCAGTCCTGATACGATATGGTAACCAGCTACATTATGTTATTCTAATATACTATAAACAGCTGTGTGCCTGTTTGATCTACGGTAATTTCTACGGTGCTTCTGTGAAAGCAGGTCTGTGTCACCTTTGCTGAAGAGCTGCCACTGTGATCACTATTGGAAATTATGGGTGCAATGCTAAAAACTAAAACATAGAGTAACGGTGGCACAAGTAGAGATGAGGTGTACAGTCAATGATCCAACTCATTAATGTCAGTTAAACAACAATGTCTTTATAAGTTTGCTAACAGTAGCTAACCACCCACCATAAGCTGCTAGTCATACAAGACCAGGTAAGGTAGTAGCAGCAAAACCCCTATAGTATATTGACTTTAACTAGGGTGCGTTTTATCCCTTATTAGTTCAGCTATTCACTTTAAATTTTTGGAAAACTTTTGCTTCCTTTTTGCCTTGAAGGATAGGTTTACATTTATTTAAGTGGCTTTATTAAAACAGTACTGATATGCTCATATAGTATATGAATCAAAACAGTTTTTGGTTGCTATAATAATTTCTCCTGTCCATACTTGCCCTGAAAAGATTCAGTCAAAGTTAAAATGAGTTGGTCAAAGGGTGCATCTTATCTTCGAATATATATTGTATACAATCAGAATGTATGGTATTGAAACACAGCACTTCTCTCATACAGTTTTCACACAATTTAACATTTAGGGAAATTTTTTTTTTTTTTTTACTTTTTTGCCTACAGTTAAATGAGACAACTGACACCACCCTCATGTCTATACATGAAATCTAAAATAGGAGCCAGGAGATTGTTAGCCTAGCTTAGCATAAAGCCTGGAGAAGGGGGAACAAGCTAGCCTGGCTGTCTCCAAAGTTCAAAAATCTGCCCTCTCAGCACTGCCAAAGCTCAGTAATTAACATGTTATATCTTATTTGTTTAATTCATACACTAATGGAAATATAAAACGTGTGGTTTTATAAGGCCTTGTGTGCTGTAATTATATCCCTCCAGGCGCATTTATTTTTAACTTTGGATAGAGCCAGGCCACCTCTTTGCCCTTGCTTAAAGTATTTATGCTAAGCTAATCAACTCCCTGATCTAGCCCCATACTTACCGCACAAACGTAAGCGGGATTGATCTTTTCAAGTACATTAGAGTATATCCCGAAATGTCAAACTATTCCTTTAAAATGGCAGGCACAAAACTTACAGTACATATGCCAGTCCTGAATCAGAGCCTGTGGACTTTAGAAAGTAGTGTTGAATTGAGGATGAATGGATGCAATAATAGTATTGGTCACTTAGCAAAATGTGTAACACGAGCCGTACAGCTGAGCTCTGTCCAGGTTGTTTTGTTTCTTGTGTGTCAAAGCGTCAAAGCCCCCGCTCAGCATTTATCCGGCTCTGTTTATCGAGGAGCGACATCTCGGGGGGAGGGTATCAGTCAATATGTCCCAGGCACAGGTCGAGCCTCCTGCAGGCAGCAGACTATGCATCGATAGAGAAAGCAGAGCCATGCTGACCAATTCAGCAGCCTCCCCAAGCTCTGATCTAGCTGAAAATGAATTCTTTAAACCTTTGGAGAAGAGCGCTGCAGAGCTGGCGCTGAGCCAACAGGGTTCCTATGACCGGAGCACAGCTTAATGTACTCAACATGAAACCAAACCTGGGAAACAACCTCGTCTCTAGTTTAATCTGGGTTTCTTTCCCACAGCAGGTGGGATTTTTACAAGCCAATTCTTAGATCTACCTGTTTTGTAAATCTAACCGATTCATTGCTGTGCCTGCGTGCTAAACCAGGCTGAAAACAAATGCCGCCATACACATTCATGATCATGTTTTCTCAGAACTAATCTACAAAACATAGTTCAGGGAAATGGATGAAACCTACGTCTCCATGTCCTGATAGGTGGATCCAATCCTACATGTCCATGCGTGGATAAGGAGCTGACGCAGAAGACAGAGATCATGAAAATCTCCTGGATCATGTTAGTTAGACCTCACGCTACAACTTCCGATAATGCTGTGAGCTCTGTAGGGCATTTCCAGTGAAAAGGTTCAAGGTTTCCGGGAGCCTCTGGAAGCCTGTCAATGCGATTGATGGATCACTAATCAAGCCCTCTGTTTACTGTTTTCACCTTTAAACATTGTTCTTTCAGACAGGTGTGCTTCTGAGAAATTGACATGGCTCTTAGCATTCTGTCAGTGTTTTTGCATTTCTGTGTGCGTTATGAACATTTGTTCATTTCTAACACTTTGCACAAATACAGAAGATCTGATTAGTGTTTTAAACCTGCAATTTGTAACAAAACAAAATAACATTTTTGTGTTGCACAGACACTGGGCTATAGTACCCTAGAGCCAGTGAAACATACGTTTCATAACCACTGCACACAAAAAAAATATCAGTGATGGGAGCCTATGAAAAATAAGTGCTTTCTATTCAGCTAAAACCACAGATATTGTTCCATTTTATGAAAAGAAATTCAAAATATGTTAAAAATGAAGGATTTTATGGCTTTATTTGTGTTGCTGGGCTGCAGCTCAATATTTTGCATACAAACATGAGAGCGGGATCAATCTTCTCATCTAGCTCCCTGCGGGAAAGTGAAGAAGTGCTTTTCCCAAAGCATGGAACCACTTCTGTACACATCTGCGCAGAAATGTTTAGGAAATTTCATTCTTGCATTGGATCCCCTGATTGTCACCATATTTATTTTGATGTAGATCTGGATCCAGATGCAGATGTATGGAGAGAAAATAGTCTCTATAGTAATCACAAAAGGATCTTTCAAAATATTAATGTTTATAAATGTATGATAATTTGTGAGTAAATTATGGTGTTCGCAAGTATGGTGTTGAAAATCTAAAAAATATGTCTAAATTTTTTTTTCATTTATTTGGCATTTATTCAGGTTGGGTTCATTTGCAGAATTGGTTTAAATGTCAAAGTATTTGATTATGGATAATGATGTTTGAAAGCCATAATTTTGTCACAAATCGCCAGTCACATTTGTAGATTTTCATTTGCAAATTTTGTGCATCATTAATTTAATTTAATATTTGATTCTATATTATTAAAATCAAACCTTGGCAGAGGTATGAGTTCTCCAATTGCTTTCTAGTTATACATGTCTTTTACACTAATGCACTTGGACTTTGCAATCTGGATGACACGCTGCATCATTTTAAGTGAAACCCTCATGTTTGCAGTCAATCTGAACCCAGTACGGGAATGGCGAGCTCTGCCTCTAACAATGAAAACCACTCTACTGAGGGACAATTACTGAATGTTAATACACAAATTGATATTGTAGGATAGATACCAATCATAAATGTTATCAAACATTGTTATTTTAAATGAAAATCTGAAGGATAATGACTTTAAATGTGTTGTTTGTACTGTTTCATTTTTGATAGTAAAAAGTAAGAAAGTATTTAAACTAAAATTATTAAATAACTTGCTTAGAATTGAGAAAAACAATAATTTTTAAATAGATTTGTGAACTCAAATTCTGTCTGATCTATAGGGCTGCCAGCATCTCATTCAGAAAAGAAAATTTTGGTAAATGATGACTTGGAACTGATTTTTCTAAATTACCAAAGCATTTTTAAATTTAGCCCAATTCGAAGTCCTCCGCTGCAGCCAGAAAGTGCTTGTTGGTAGAAGAAGACACAGTGGATGTACAAACACGGGTTGCACTGAAATTGCAGACCATTTAATTTGATGAGACCGCTCTGCCTCAGAGTGTCATTTTCCAGAAGCACACATACAGCGCCTGGGAACGTTATATCACGAGGAAATGGGATGTAATAAGTGTGGATATCAATGCAGGAAGACAGACACCTGTTTGCATCCCTATCCTGCTGGATTATCCAAGGGTTGCGTTGGTGACTTGAGGCAGTCGCTTGAGATTTGAGTTGCATGTGCATCAAAGTCCTGTCAACAACATTTTGTCAGGATTGATGAAGTTTCTTTTAAGTTGTTGGTGTAGTATATAAAAATGCTCCTTCAATTTTCGGACCACCTAGTATTTTTCCATATGGCCCACGTCACCCTGTCTTGATTTGCACCTTAAAAATGTCCTAATTTGAGGGGTTTTCAGTATGACGAATCTGGATCTAATATTTTGCACGCTCAGTACATTACAGTGCTAAAAAAAAATGCCTCTCATCAAACGAAGAAACGCGTCTGAAAATAGCCCAGGTAGTGTGAGAGCTGCTTCCTGTTCTACCGCCGCCATGATTTGTGTGAGTGGTAATGATCTGTGTCATTCAGCTTCTAACTGGGATCTCACTCTGTAGCTGACTCATATGCTTTTTATAACTGTCTCTGTCATTCCACTTTATAGCCACCGTGTGCGTGGATGTGTGTGTGTGTGTGTGTGTGTGTGTGGGCGCGCGTGTGTATGCGCGACGACACCGTCCCGCTGAGAAGAAAGAATGTCAATACTTCACGGCGTGTTGAGTTAAAGTTTTTACATACCCGGGAGCTTAAAACTACACGAGTACAGTTAACTTGGCATTTGATTTGTGAAGAACGGTTCAGGAATAGGCCACTATTAGTTCAATTCACACTTTTATGACTTTTGTTTTGCTACTATATCACAGTACATACACTAGACATCATTATGGCTAATAATAAATACATTTTACTGTACTTTGGAGCATCTTACAAAGTCAATTAAAGAACAGAAGAGCACCATCTGAGTCATACAATGCTCTGAATTTGAACAGCTGCATCCAAAAAGGGATTGGTAAACCTATTCTTCAGAAAGGACTGAAATTAGGGTTCCACTGAAGAGCTTCTGAAACACTTGTTCACATTGTTGAAAAGAATTAGATTAGAAGATGAACACCACAATCATGACTTTATGCTAAATCTGAAGTTGGACCTTGCAGTCTGTTAGGATAGTTTAAAGACTAGAGACAGAGGAAAACAGCTAGCCTCTGTCTGAAAGTAATAAAATCCCCCTACCCCCTTGTAAAGCTCAGTAATAGCTTATATGTGGTGGACATGATGGTTATTTTAGCTTAGCATAAAGACTGGAAGTTGGGGGAAACAGCTAGCTTCGGTCTGCGCTCTGGGTTTCTATGGGTAGACAGACAAGATATATTGTGTTAAGTAGTGAGCTAAAGAGGTCACCAGTCAGCTTAAGAGTCAGATATTTCTTATCAGAGCCCAAAAAGCAGAGCTAAAAGGAGAGTGAATGTCAGACTTACGTTGGTCAGGTGGCCAGAAATGCGATTCCAAAGGGAGGCTAATGCTGCTCTGTGCCTGCTGGAGGTACAAACAGGCGACTGTCCTATGCATGTATACAAACCTGTATGAAAATACAAATCCTTACATGTATACATCTACATACATACATTAATTTAATCCTTTACAAACAGTCAACATTGCCTCCGATTTTATCTGTAATTTTCTCCATGATTTTGATTTGTTCCACTAGTTCTTTCCTTTTACCCAAACTGAGCTTCTCCTTTCCTTTCTAGTAATTACTTTTAAAGCAGTTATTTTCAGTATTCTAAGTAAATATTTGTCCATTTTGCCCATTATTTCATCAAGTGTTACACCTAATAAAATAAATAAATTCCGGTCTTTTCAAATTACATAGTACTTTGATTTAAATGACAGCAGGAAATTAAAGTCATTTTGGAACCTAGGAAAACCACCAAACTAAAGATCTGACTGTGTTTTTTGCATCTCTCAATGATTTTATGTTGATGTGCTGTTTGGGAATAATTCTTGTTTTGGTTCTTCATCTGTTCCTGGTCCAGTTCCAGTTGTGGTTCAAAGTCCAGGTTGTGTTGTAGGGTCAGATTTAGCAGGGCAAAAATAGCAGCAATTATTCTCAACAATTTCAAACACACTTGTGTTAACAGGAAGTTGGCCAAACTATCATAGCTATTTGACATTTGACATGGTGGTAATTTTGCTACTGAATTCAGCAAACACTTCAATGTCTCTGCAGCCCAGTGGTCGGCCCACAGCCCTCTCTGTATCAGATGACAGGCATGTGAAAGGGGAATGGCGAGGGGAAGCCCTGCGCCCAGGCGAAGCAGAATGGAGGAAGAGCGGCTTTGCGTGTCAGATTTACAGGAGCTGTCAGCCTGAGATGGCTGCTTCCTGCGAACTGTTGGAGTGACCAGAACTGAACCGGTTTGACAATACAAATCACAGGGGGGTTTATATCCATCTGAGCTGAGCTGTGGATCCCCCTGAAGCCAAGCAGAGAGAAAATCATAGTATTAACCAGTGGTCATTTCATTACATCATAAACATGACTTCTCTCTCTCTCTGCGGTTGCTAATTTAAATTATATTTAGCATGAAAATAGTTTAGTAATTCCCCTCATCCTGTTACATGTAGCTTGCTACCTGCTGGTTGTAACGTCAGTACATTATGAAATAGTGTGAATGCCACACACACACACACCACACACACACCCAAAGACACACACACACACAAACATACACACATACACACTCCTCACTGAGACGTGGCTGCTCCACTATTCAATTTGAGAATGTTTTTTTCAGAGATGATGATTGCCCATGACACAGCACACATTTTTGTCCTTATGGAAAAAAAAAAAAAAAAACTACTACAGCAGTAGTATCATTTATATATATATTCACACATTTATGTATTAAGACTACCTTGATTGATGCATCTGTATCTAGAAGGAGAGGGTCTAGGGGGGTTTCTGAATCTGCTTCTGGACAAAGAGGTGTCATGAATTTAAGTTAGTAGTAGAGGAAAGTAATGAATACTGTAAGTGCAAACTAAGACTAATTCAGCTCTTTAAATAAAGTTCTGAACAGTATGTTCTGGCTGCTGTAGAAGCTGGTCCCATGCTACGGAAAATAAGAAGCAGTCCATGACTTGCTCTACAGTGTTCTTCTTATATAATTGTAATCACTGTGGTGAAATTCAGATGCCAGTGCTGCTGACACTTATCTGCCAGAGCGTCAGCGTTCGAATCTTTAAATGTTATTTTTAGGCTTCAAAAGATTCGCATGTAATCACTGGGACAGAACGTCTTACGTCTTGGCATATTTTACATCCCTATGTCAGTGTAAATGTCCACAACATCAGGACCCCTTTCTCCTTGATTTCATCTCCGAAACTGAAGATTTCAAGTGTTGACAGATGTAACACCTATCGGGGGTGAAACACTGTGTGTACAAATGGCCAGGCTGGGGCTGAAATCAGCTGCAGGCATAAAGCCCCGGTGGAAACGGTTGCCAGCTTGTCGTCTTTCCTGTCTGTGTCTCTGGGCTTCAGTACATTGTTTGAAGCAGACTAAGCTGCATGGCGACAGAGGCTTTTTGAGTGCCAGGTTCCCGTTCACACTGATCACACATTAGACTGATCAAATCAGACTCCAGGCCTGCTTCCTGACTAACTCAATTTGCTCTCATACGCTTCCCTTTTCACGCTGAGCACACGCACGCGCACATTTACGCACACGCCGACCTGGATGCACGTTTAAACATGTGCACAGAAACAGAAAACCAACAGAGAGAGGGGCAGTACCCATTGAGCTCTAATGAAAAGCAGAAAAAGCCGTTACCTTGGCAACTGCCAGCATACATCTTCAGGAGGACCCAGATTTCCTGTCTGACTGCGGTCGTATTGTTTTGGTTCTCTTTTGATAGCCGCGGCATCCCTAGACAGATTATCTCACCGCTGGCAAGAATTTATGCTAAATCATCATGAATTAAACAGCAGCCATTTGCGCAGACAGGAAGCCGCCACGCTGAAAATCTTCAATCATGGATTTAACAACCTCCAACTCTGACAGAACACTCCAAAGTCCTAAAACACACGTGTAATCAATGATCTGAGTGATCTTATCTTGGCCTTGAGCCAGTTTCTTCTCTACGCATTCAGCTGTAGAGCCTTTCTATGGGGAAAACGCTGCTGCTAAAAGCAGAGGATCATGGGAATTAAACTGTTAGTGTTATTTATCCAAATTACCCTCGAGTATACAAATAGGTCTAGTCGCTGCTGTTTGAACGAACATGTTTATTATGACAGAACATCCACAGAAAAGCGGCGCAACCTGCAATTTGAGCATAACCTGGATTAAAATGGAGACAGTTCTACCATCAAAATATGAAAAACATCAAAGCCTCCTTTGTTGACCTCCTTTGTTTATTTGCACAAAGTTTATTTGGAGTTATTTCCTGGAAAACATGTTGGAGGCTTCCACCCATACAGTACAGTATGTTCAACACACATACAATATCAACATAAAGTCATAGGTGTCTGGAATGTATTTGATTTCACGAAGCGTTGAGGTTTAGGTTGTTCTCATCATTATCATTCTCATCAGCATCACCATAATCAGATTATTATAATTATTATAATTGCCTGTGCAGTGTTTGTTATCTTTGTATGTCAGTCCAAACAGGAAAAGGAATCAGACCCCCTGTGTGATTTCTCAGCATTTAGAAATGGAAGGGAGGAGGGAAGAGGGGCAAAGATTTGCCCTTGTAGCCTTTCGGAGGTGCTGGGTGCAATTTAACCAAACATGCTCGACACTTTAAAAAACACAGTGACAGTTAACTATCCCTTGTTCAAGCCATAGATGTTCCCCTGTGATTAAAAAACACAGGGGCTAATTAACTGTGAGCGCAGTGTGTTCTCTGATGTGGAATCCCTCTCCTTGGGTTTATTGTTTGTGATGACGTTTCTGTAGGTGGCTATAATTGCACATGCTAAATGCTAAATTTAAGTAGCGAACGTGATTGAAATGCAGAAACCTCCAAGGAAAGAAACAAAGAAACGTAGGAAAACTGCAAGACAAAATGTGTTTTTCCATGGCAATACTTTAAAGGCCTTAAAACCCCATTCTCCCAAGTATCTTTTAACTATGAGCTGTAAGATCCTACATGAACGCAAAATGTTTTGGCAAAGTTTAATCAGTTGCAGTTATTTTATGTAAGAGATCTCTTCATTTGTGTTGTTGTCCACGCTTCTCTCACTTTTTGAAGTAGGCGGGTCTCAGTTGGGACAAAAGGTGACGTCACATATTTCACTGCGTCAGTCAGACTTTAGTGAATACGTTACCCACAGTGAAACACAACGGCCACCAATTCGGTCAGAGATTTGAGTGTGTTATGCTAGCAGGGCTTAATGTAGCCTCGAATCTCTAGCCTCAAGCTGGGATGAGGAGTGGGCTACAGAGGTCCGGTGACCTCACTTCTTTTCTGTCTTTTTGTGTGTGTAAAACTGTTAATCCTAAACATTGTATTACTCCCCTACTTTGTGATCATCTGATTGCTGCTAATTGGTTGTTTTTGGTTGTCTGTGATTCATGACTTGAAAATGGCTGTTGTACCTCTATTGCCTAAGTGTGTCACATAATCAAATTATCTGTCATCAATTAATAGCGGCACATGTCTTCAACTATTTAATGGACAGATCTTTTCCTTGCACCGCTTACTGACTTCTGCAAGTCTGTAGGTGACATACTGTGTTGCCGTCCAAGTTGCTCAGGTTAACAATAGAGTAACCTTGTGTGGGTTGCACATGATGAGGCACTGCTCTGCTGTGCACGTGACTTGCCAATGGTTGGTAATACGGAATGACGTGTTCACTCCCTCAGTGGGTGAAAACCCTGAAAAGACCTTACCATAACCTTGCTAACATGAGACAGAACATGTGACATTCAGGAGACAACGGTAGGTCACTGATCATATGGGCTCGGCTGATATTATCAGCAAAATCTTTTGTTTTTCACAGATATTATTGCAGTTGGCATGCATATATAGTATGCCAGTCAAAAGGTAAAAAGAAATTTTAGTACAGAAATGTGTTTCAAGTTAAATCTTTTGGCATAAATAATGGTTGGAAATGACTTTACTGTTGCTTGCATAACAAGGAAAAAAAGTAGCAGTAAATGAAAGATAAATTAATACATAAAGTTGAATTAGTCATTGTCGACAGGCTTTTTAGCCATGCTATCATTGTGGCCTCTACTAGTGACGGTGACAGTCATTTTGTTGTCCAGGTTGGTCAAGACGGAAATCACTCACTTTGTCCAACACTTCGGTTTGTGACAAAATACCTTTGAATTTATAGATATAATTCCCATCAGCTTAATGCTAATGTGCCATAAGAAGATGGTGAAAATGGTAAAAATGATATCTGCTAAACATTATTATGTTAGTTTTGTCATCGCGAGCACGCTAGCATGCTGATGTTAGCATTTAGCTCATAGAAAAGTCGTCTTTTTTGCCACGCTAGCGATGTCCACAGCTTGACTGATATCATTAGCTGGTTTCGGTATTGGTTTAAATAACCAAGTGTTAGTCTGGCTGTACTTTTTAGAAGTGAACAAAAAGTACTCTATGTATTCGACTGTAGAGGAGTTTATTTTCACTTTTCTGATCTAAAGTTGGTTTTGTTGATCTTTTGTTGATTCGTTTGTTGCCCATTTCATGCTATAAAACTACTACTAAACTCACGCCGCCCATTTACAAGCAGCCCAGCCCTTGTAGCCGAAGTCACAGGGCCTCATCAGAAGTTCTGTTGACATATCATCCCACCAGGTTAGAGTTTTGGCAGCAGGAGAGGGTTCTAAACAGATCCGATTACAGTCTCTATGTGATGGATTGACTGCGCTCCTTGCTGTAATTTCCCTTCTCTAGTGTTAATCCCAGTAAAAAGCACATGAAGAAATAGCTAAAATTGAGAATGAATCCAGACTGTGGTTTGCCCTTGGTTCATTTTGTTTTGCTAAGCTTTCCAAGCCTGAGGCTTTGGCTATTACATGTCACCATCTGTCTCCTTATGCACATAAGTCTGTGCATTCTGTATTGCATCCTGTCTCTGAGTGAAACACAGATAATTTAACTTGGAGGAGGACAGAGACAGAGGTTATTTGGTGCCACTTGAATGGCATTGTTATCACCTGGACAAACATACCAAACTAAGTTAAAAAATGGCTTTTGGGATTTTTGACAAGCCACTCTATAATTGTATAGTGTAGAGCTGAAACTGTTAGTAAATTAAAAGATTCAGTGATTGACGGAAAATGAATCAGCCATAATTTTGATAAATAATTAAATTTAGTTATTATTAAATCTGTTTTCATGCAAAAAAGCAAAAAGAAAAAATCTCTGGTTGTAGTTTGTTAAATGTGAAGATTTGATGCTTTTCTTTGTCTTATATGATAGTAAATGTAATACCTTCTATTTGTGCTGTTGGTTTAGACAAAACAAGCAATTTGAAGACATACCTTTGCCCTTTTTTTCACAATATCATACATTTTATAAACCAGTCAATTAACTGATTAATTGATAAATAATCGGAAGATTCCTCAACAATAAAAATATGTGCATCACAGTGGCTCTGCTAGCAGATTAGCCTTGCCTAACATCTCATGAGCTTTTATTAATGCATCGAGTGCTGGCTACTATTTTAGAAAAGTCTTTGTATCTGCTGGAGGGTGGTTTGAATATACAGGTAATTACTTTGCAGGAAAAGGTGCAGGTATGATAAATAACTACCAAGCAGATGTTTTGTTTCATGAATGTCCTCCACTATTAACATTGGGAGGCCTAAGACCCAGCAGAGCCAAATAACTTTTCACCAAACCTCAACGTGGATAATGAACCAGAATATATTTATGTCATCTTCTTTTCTCCTCCTCCCCCTCAGACGGCCTACAAGCCCTGGCTGTGTGCTCAGTATTTCCCCACCAGCCAGCAGTCCTGTCAGAAGAAGGTACCGTGCCACCAGTACTGCCTGGAGGTCCAGCAGAGCTGTCCGTTCATCCTGCCCGATAACGACGACCTGATCCATGGTGGCAGCCCCAGCTTCATCTGCACAGGTTAATAGCAACTCGCTGCGCAGTAATACTTTCTGTTTATAACAGCAACCGATAAGTGTGGCCTGCCTGCGTGTTTGCACGTGCATGTGCCTTGCATTCTCGTCAGAAAAAAAAAACACATCCTTTAACGACTGTTAGTGAATCGCATTTTATAAAAGGGTGAACAATATTAATTCATCCAGAATGTGTGTCTCCATATTGACTGCATGGTATTCCTCCAGGAAAACAGAGAGGTGTTTTCTAAAGGCTTTCCAGTGACATCTAGTGGTGTGTTTGAGCACAGACAAGCTCACACAAGGACATTTTAACAGTGCATTTATGAATTGAATTTGGCTCTCAATATTTACGGCAGTTTATACAGTAGTAATCACCGAGGACTCTGCCTCAGAGGACCAGACGCTGGTTGTATGCCAGCACACAAGTTATCTGGAAGAGATGAGCAACATATCAGCATCAGCTTATAGACCCACAAAGGTTGTTTTCATTATTTCTGGCTAATAAGACCACAGCTCTGTTTGATACTGGATGGACTTGCGCTGGGAGAACAATGTTTTGAATTAATGAGCTAAAGGACTGCAGAAAAATGATTAGTGGTCGTCAGAAAAGGGTACTGTCAACAATGTAGTGTAACTTTTTTAGGACAGTAACTTTTACTCAACCTTAAAAAAAAAAGTATGTGAACCCTTTGGAATGACTTGGTTTTCTGCATTAATTGGTCATAAAATGTGCTCTGGCCCTCATCTAAGACACAAGTATAGAAAAGCATCTGCTTAAATCTAATTTGTCATGTCTTTATTGAACACACTCGTTAAACATTCCCAGTGCTTGTAAAAAAGTAAGTGAACCCTTGAACTGGTCGAACCTCCTTTGGCAACAACAACCTCAGACATGCTCTTCCAGTGGCTCTGGATCAGATCTGCTCGACATTCAGGAGGAATTTTGGACCAATCCTCCTCACAGAACTGCTTCCGCTCAGCCATACTCTTCGGATGTCTGCTGTGAACGGCTCTCTGAGCTCATCTCACATCATCTCTGTTGGGTCAAAGTTTGGGCCCTCTGAAGTCATTCTGCAGTAGATTTACATTGCTGTTTGGGTTCATTGTCCTGCTCTATCACCCGGCTTCGCTGAGCTTCAGCTGGGGAACCGTCGCCCTGACATTAACCTCTAAGATACCGTGATAAACCTGGGAATTCATTTTCCCCTCGGTGATGGCGAGCTGTCCAGGCCCAGAGGCAGCAAAGCGGCCCCAACTCATGATGCTCCCTCCACCGTACTTCACCAGTGGGATGATGTTTTCATGTTGGTATGCAGTGCCATTTTAACACCATATGTAGTGCTGCGTATTCTTCCCTAACAATTCAACCTTAGTTTCGTCAGTACATAAAACCGATGAAATGTACTGTTTGGCAAACTTTTCAGGCATTCAGTGATGTGTTTTTTTCTTTTTTCGTTGTTTTTTTTTTTTTTTTTCAGAGAGCAGCAACATGGAGCACAGTGTCCTGCCATGTACACAGTCATTTTTAAGGATTTGTGTATGGTAGCTAACTCCCGACTCCAGTTAGGTTTAGACGATGTCGTTAGCTGAGCGGTTCACGTAGTTTTTACAACATACACTTAATGTTTGAATGATGTATTCAACATGTACAAGAATAATATTATGATTTGTGTGTTATTGGGAAAAATAGATGGTTTTGTTCTTTTAAACCATATTTTAAGACACATTTCTACATAAATGCAGCTATTTCCAAAGGGTTCACTTACTTTTTCTTGCCACCATATTTCAGCCTTCCTACATAAAATGAATGAGAAAAAAAAATCGCAAATGATGTGTCTGTCTCTTTTAAGGTGCACAGTGGGTCGTAAAAGTGCACTTTATCATACGCAGTGGACAACAATTTCGTTACTCTTTTAGGGGTTTATTTTTCACAGCTGCTTTGTTAATAGGAATGTTTTTTTCTCAATTCAAGAGGAAGGCTCAAAGAAAATATCGGGTAACCCCCCTTCCCAGCATCATTTCCTTACAGTTTTAATCTCGCCCTTACAGGTGCATCAAAACCAACAGGGGAGTCGGGGAGATGTCTGGGAGATGTTGGCAAGGGCTTTAAAATAATTTTGAGGGATTTTGAACAAGTCAGTGACAAGTCGTTTATGCTTTCAATGTTCAGCCAAAGCCATTTAAAAAAAAAAAATCCTGATAAGTATTTGGTCTAGAACTAAGCTTTATCCATGCCAGATCAGCCTGTCCCAGATCTGCTCTCATCCATCAACTGCTCTCTCCTTGTGCCTCAGTTCAGTGAGAACTACGTGAGCTTCTCCCTCAGCAGTCTAGTTTTTCCCTGTGCAAATGAGTGCAGTGACAGCTCCCTTTAAGCGCCAGCAAGTTTCCAGAGTCATCAACGGATGCAGTGATGCATCATCCCCTGTGTGGTTGTGGACTTAAGTTTGAGTTCAGCTGAGGGTCACTGTGTCTGGTCCTCCATATCGCGAGCTGAAAGATGTCCAAAACGGGGGGGGGTCAGTCTTGATGAAATAACGATCACTGTGCTGCAATTAAACTATTAACTACAAATTAGATTGTTGTTATTAACAGATGCTGTTTTTAACTGAACTAGAACTGTTTTTCAGGCTTCATTCAGATGCTCTACTTCCATTTAATCCTAACATTTCTCCTGTAGAGGGGCTATATTAAATTATACCTGCACTGTATCAGTTTGGTTATTCATCAGGCTGATACTTTCCTTTTACTGTAACTAAATTATCAAGTCATAAATTAAATATGCTTACAGCTTTATGGCATTATTTAACCTTTTAAAACTTTTGCCATGCTGTGATGAAGTATCTTTATTTGTCAGGTGTTTAATTTGCTGGATTAGTCAAAATCCATAAACAATTTCTCAATTAATTTCCCAGAAAATGAACAATACCACAATATGTATTCACAATCTAAAATAAAATATAGCATGACAGAGGAATTTGTTCGACTCTCATTTAATGGTTGTTATCTCGAGACATGATCCCAGTGTGCTTTGATGTGGGGGTGCTTTCATTTGTAGGGTTAAAGGCTGTTGTATTTCTATATTGTTCTTATTGTCAAAAAAAACAAACCAACAATGCGTTAGTCCGTGTCTCAGTACTTTTTTGACTTCCCTACTCTGTCTGTGGCAGCTCAGCCCCGAGCCCACTGGTCCCCACTAAAGACGTAAATCTTTAAAAACAGGCCAGTTTGAAATTTCATTTTTTAAAAAACGCTCAGTAATTTCTTTAAACGTTTTAGTAAATATTACTGATATTACTGGGACCGAGGCAAACTAAACTACAGTGTGTGTTCATGGTGATTAAGGACCACGTCAAAGGTTTGGCTCGCTGAGGACTTTTTGAATGACAATGGAGGTCTATGGCACATAGGACTAAGATAAGATCAGGCTTTGGATACACAGACAGTACTTGGTAGTAGGACACGTTCATTGTTAGTTTTGGTCTTATCATGGGATTTGTTGACAATAAGAAAAAATATAAAATATCACCAGATTTATCCTTTAATGTAAAACAATAGAATCTGTCTAAACCTGTTTTACAGCATAACTATGGCCATTTGTACCTTCACCCTATTCTCCCATTCCCCATTTAAATTACTCATAATTTAAATTTAAATTTTAGGAATAGCTTTTCAATAGTTAAGTAAAGGCAGGTTCTATTCATAAACCATTTATTTATTTATTTATATTGCCCAAAAATTATAAATTTGTTTCAAAAGGCTTTGTCTGTTATAGCAGGAAAAGTAAAAACAGGAACTGAGAATTATTAAACAACATTTTTATTATTTATTATTATTATTAAACAAGCACCCATCAGAGTTCAGCAACTTTTGAATAAAATTTCAATAACAAAATGTGATGAGAGTCATGAGGTTGTTTAATTATGTTCAAATAATCAATCAAATCTCATCAAACCACACACACACAGTCTTGATAAAGCAGATCAGTTTCAAAGGATGTTTTTTTTCCGAACGTTAACTTTAATTGGCGGTTATTTAGACATGAATACTGTATTTAATGTTATAGAGAAATACTTAAAATTTCACGTTTCCAGGGGCTTTAAAGTGAGGCGATGTAATCTTGGCCAAATAGCAAGGCACTTTGGCCACAAGTGACATTTACAGGACAATGGTAAACTTACCTATTATCTATTTAAAGTTTGTCAACATTAGCCACCAAAAGCTACTGGTCATACCAGACCAAGTACAACTGTAGCAGCAAAACTCCGGAGTGTATTGAGTTGAGCAATAGGTTGTTTTGTTGGTTATGAATTCAACTTTAAATTTGTGAGAAAAATAATGTGTTAATTTGTATTTCAAATGTTACATCGTGTTGCCTTAAAGAGCTTCAGCCTTTCTGAAAGAAGTCAATCTTTAAATCTTTCCCTGGAGAAATTAATGTTCCATGATCTAAAGGCTGACAACAGAAAATAAAATGAAAAAAAAAACACATTTAAAGATAATCAAAGCTACAGAATGTGAGCATTATTTATTGATTCTTGGCACCTTCATTCAAGAAGTGTTTTTATTGGTATCAGCCATTAGAAAACCACATCACCTTGGCCCTAGTTATAAATATATATACTGTACATACAGATGGGAAAAGTCAACATTTTCAACCCGTGTCATCTGTTTCTCAGGGCTTTTGGGAGATCATCCATCAGACAGTGAGGCGGAGTGCTGTGATGTCCGATGGGACTCCAAAATGGACAACCCTACAGGCGGGACACTAAAAAGGACTGCTTCTTCCTGCCAGCCCGAGGGGGCCTCAGTCACCTCCGCTGCCAGCCCGAGACTGTGCAGCGGGCGACTGAAGATCTGCCTGCTGGCCCTTGTCCTCCTACACACTGTCATCATCATTTCAGCCTCCCATAATTCTACGTTGGTGGGCATGGCTGCCATTTTCTCACCAGAGGAGAGTGCTTCTAATGAGGAGTGAACCTTGGGCTTGAATCAAGGCTGGAGTTTGTAAAGAGTGATGTCGTTCGAGAGGATTATGGCTTTTACAATGTCATGGCTGCCAGGGACACATCTGGCAAGACATGCTGGAACGCCTCTACAATCTGCCACAGATGAACCATCAACCACAGGACGTGGGAGGGTTTTAACTGGAGTTAAGGGTGCTGGGATTGGACATCGACGAACCAAGATGTTTGAGAACCGCCCCACTAAAGAACTGACCTCTTGCCACTTGAAACCTGCTCATTGTTTCTATTCCATCCAAATGTTTTCTAGCATATTGTCCCTCCTCTCCGTCCCTTCCTTCCTCCCTTCCTTCCCTCCAACCTCTCCCTCCGTTTTCGTTGTGTGTGTGTGGATGGCACGTCACAGGAGAAATGGACATTGATGAAGTGTGTGCTCTCTCTCTCATCATTAACCTTAGTTTTTTGCTGCATTATTTTCAGGTGCCAGAATGTTTTGACATATCAACTGTGTTCCACCTCCTGCTCTCCATCACCTTAGAGGCATCCTCTTAACTAACTTGTATGTGATGTTGCTCGAGGGCCTGCCAGGACCATTTCATCCATCCGTCATATGGGTCTCTGAAAACAAAATGTTTGTGATTCTTCTATATTCTGATGTTCAGCTTGTATTTTGTCCCACTAGATCTTTTCTCAACCTATTACGACGGTACATGCCTACACGTTTTAGGACCTTAAGTGCTCTCAGACTGGTGCACTCTCTCTTCTAACTTGTTGGGCCATTGAGCAAGTTAGGAGGGATGAAGATAGTGACGGTTCAGCTCATGATTACTGGGTGTTGCAGGAGTTGATACTGCGCTTAGTCGCCATGCAGTGCTTCTGGACAGGAAGTAGTGTTCTCCGGTTGCTAAAGTGTCCCGTTTACCTCAGACGGTAGTGTCGGTGTTGCATACAGGCAGCCCAGTGGCTCGCCTTAATGCCACAGTGAATATTTACAGTTGTCATACATGTTGACTGCAGGGACATCCCAGGGACACAAGAGGACAGTCGCGTGAAATCAAAACACAAGGGGCCTCACTTATCGACCATGTGTAAGCTAGTTTCTCCACACACAATCCCATTTATCAGATTCTTTTCATGCTTGAGAAAGTGTGTACGTTTAGGACCACTCCTGACCAATGGACCCACAAAACCCCAGTGGTACACAGGTGTAATCACTGCTCCCTGCACTACAAACACACAAACCACAACTCAGCATGCAATCATAGAGAGTCTATAGCTTCAACTGTAGCTTAGTTACAAGATTTAAATCAAATTCTCCAGATTTGATTGGATCGCACAAAAGGGGGCGTGGCTTAGCAAATAGTTAGGTCAAGTCATTTGTATTTATATAATATGAGAAATAGCAAATTTGCCTGGAGGGGCTTTATAATCTGTGTAGGATACACCATCCTCTATCCTTAGACCCTTGAATACAAGATGAGTAATAAAAAATATTTTTACATTTTACAGGAAAAGAAGAGAGATGGATTTTGATTTTGATTTTGGATTTTCATTTTACTGTCTTTAAGGGATACTTTGTCTGATTTCTATAGAGCTGCATTAATGAGCACCTGTGGCTCCGCATAAGAGATCCGGAGGATCTGTCAGTGACATTCAGTAGTAAACAATCTGCATTAATAAAGTTACAAACTGTTGGGTTTCAGTACCATTAATTTTAATTGGTTTAACTAAGACAGGTTTATTAAGTGCAACAATTAAAAAGAAAATTTCTGATCTTTGAATTACATTGAAATGGTACAGCCAATGTTTATTTTCTGTATTGCAATTCATTATTTGATCATCATGTAAAGTCAAATCATTTTTTTACCTTTAGCACTTGCTGTGTCATAATTTACTTTAGGCCAAGCCACACGGAGAAGCGTCGAATAAAACTGTTTGGTTTTAGCGGAAGTTCATGTAGTACTATGGAAATCTAGGATTTTATCTACAAAATGTTTTTTGGAGAGAAAGGTTGTCAGTAGACAGCATATTTATAGGGTAACCAAAGGCACAATATTGTTCCAACTAAACAAACTTGTCAGACTGTAGGGAGATGTTCATGAATTGTGCACACCACATGACTTACAGTCTAACTGCAATCGCAATTGACGACCACAACAAATGAATTGTGTAAATGTTGTGGAACACAGTCAAATATAAAATAACACCATAAACACTGTAGGAACGCGAAATGAGAAGTATTTTCACAAGGCTATAGGGAGGTGTTATCAAACATTGTTCAGTAAATACCAGTTTTCTTCTTCGTAATTCGACATTTAGAAACTCGTCCTGCGCTTGGTTTGATAATTGAGGCCCCAGATCTTTGAGTGCCTCTCTGCTGCGCAAGCCCAGTGAGGCAGATACTGGCAATGGAGCAATATAGAGAAAAAAAACAGCTGATGTCAGCGTCCTACTTTGTGGCCTCTACACTACTGTCGCCTCGACTTTTCGGTATCGTAGTTGTGCAAGTGACCAAGAACCACCCAATCAATCAATCAATCAATCTGTCGACTCTTAAATCACCCCTTAGACAAGCTGATCAACCACTATCTTTCACAGACTAGCAAAGGGCTGTGTTAGTGTCAGCGTGCGAGGAGTGTGAGGAGTTTTAAAGGGCTGATCCATTCGATTTTGTTGTTTTTTTGGTTTGTTTTTTTTGTTTGCATGGCTAATGCTACTAAAGTGCACATTGACATGAGGACAGGTCACGCGGGGATTAGGAAGAGTTTAAACTCCCCTTTTTAGCTGTAGATTGGAAAGAAAAAGACATTTATCTAATGCTACTATCTGATACCATGAGCAACTAGTGATATGCCAAAAAGGAAAGCAAAGGATGCTAAATCTTACTAATGAAGCTGTTTGTTTTTCCTCCATCCTGGTTGCCTCTAATGATCAGTTACGGACAAATTGGAGTTTTAACTTAACCTCCAAATTGTTCTTGGCTGTGAAAAGATGGTATCAGTGCCTCCTCCCTTTCCCATTAACAGCTTGACCTTGCCTCACATCATGTAATGACCATTGACCTGCTCTTCACATACACACACACACACCCACAGAGCATCAGAGTGGGATGTCACATGGAAGTCCAGTCTAAGCTTGCCTCTGGATTTTACTCTCTGATTCCTTTTTGCTTGATATTCTCGTGTGATGTGTCGTTTTGTTCGTTTGTTTTCCTTGACAAACTGTGTTGACGAGAACTACATTCCCTTGAAGACAGCAGCGGATGTAACAGGCCCACACTTTGTGCTCCATCCCTTCAATCTCTAGCTGTCCATGCTCTGAGTCCTGTGGATCTATGCAGATGAACCCCACCCCAAACTAACCCACCCACTTTCCCCTAACCACCACCACCACCACAAACCCCCTTGTCCTTTCTGTTGTAAATATGTCCTGATGATGTGGGATCCCAAAATGGCCACCTCCCCTTCCCAAACCTCCCCTACCCCCCCACTGTTGGAATCTCAGTGTTTTCTGTTCGCCTCCTTGGTTTTTGTCTGTTTTTTGAGATTTTTGCCGCATTTTTCTGTTGTCTAAAGCAGTGGTGTGAGTTGATGAGTAGGACTAAGTTGGATGTTAAAAAGATGAGATAAAGAGGTCTTGAGAAAAATATACAAAAAAAATGAAGCTTGAATTGAGAAAAGGGTTCAAATATAGAGAAAAAATTATGATAAAGTTGTCATATTGTCATACTAGAGATGCTTTAGTTTGCTAATTTACTTTCTTTTTTTTCTACAAAAGACTTGGATGAAATTATTTATAAAATGCGTCCCACAAGTCATGATCTTTTTTGGACGTAAAACAAATACATTTATTAACATTTTGTTCAAAGGAAAATAAATATAAATTATGTTAAACATTACTGGTGTTTGTATTTTTTTCACTGAGTGTCTTTGACAAGGATAATTGTGGAACCAAAAAGTGTTCAATATTATAAAAAAATATATAAGAACAAAATAAATAATCATATAAATAAATAATGTAAAATATGAAAATAATCCAACAATTTGTGAAATAATTGAGGACATTATTAAAACTCATAACAGACATTTTTACTTCAAAATTCCCTTTTTAAAAAGTCTTAATTTCATAATAGCATGTTTTCCGATAAGACTTTTATTTCATGTCAAGGTTAAATTCATAATGTAACATGTCATAATGACACAATTTAGATTTCAATTGGCTGTCACCAGCCTCTCACATTTCAACTCCCTGCCTCTTAAGCTAACAAGCTCAACAACTGCTACCAAATTTAACCAGTTAGCTCTTGTTTGCTAGAGCAACAACATTGCTAAAGCAATTCTTTAGCTTTTTAAGCCTGACCTTAACAAGGTTGTCCATGCTACCTACCTAGCTGGAAAACTAGCTGGGCTATCTTATGAGCCAGAGTTAGCAGTGTAAGCTAGCTCCTGTTGGCTTGAGGGACCACAAAGAAAGTCTTCCTGTCTTTTGCTCTTGACAGAGTTGTGTGTCCTGAGGAACATGTTATTACGATGAAAATGCGGCAGAAGTACCAATTAATCGTCACTGCATTCACGTCATATCATTTAAACTGTAATTACGAGCAGCCAGGAGGGAAAAACGATAGCCTCCGACTTGTAATTCTGAGTCAGAGATACCAAGAACTTCTCCCACTTGGTGAAAACAACAACAGACATGTCAACAAACTGTTGGCAGAATGGCTGCAAATGCACCACCACTGGCAGGTACACCAAAATAAAATATTAACACGAATAATATCAATTCAGCTAATCTAAAAGGCACTACACACTGTTTATTTACATCTGGTCTCACTTAACGAACTGCTACCAATACATTACAAATGTAGCTAATTTAGGCTAATTATCTGGTGTGAAGGTTAATACTAAAGGTTAACCACCTTGGAATGTTGTGTGAACCATTCCGAGTCCTTCCTGCTCTTCCCATTATTTGTACACTGACGTCGTTGCCTTTGCTAACAGGAGCTAAGTGGCTAAATCTGGCAGCTGTTGTTGAGGTTGCTAAATACGCGGGCATGTCATTGGCTTAAAGGTGAGGGGGCGGCGACAAAACCAGTGTCATGAAAAGTAACATTATGACATAGAAAGTGGCATGAAATAATTGGGGAAAGACTTTTGAAAATGGCATTTTGAAATAAAAATGTCTATAATGTCTAAAAGTCTTATAATGAAAATAGGAATAATGAAATAGCTTTTCATAAGAATAAGATGGGTTTTAATAATTATTTAAATTATTTAACAAATTATTGTTTCATTTATATAATTTACACAATTTATCCATCTAAAGATTTATTTAAAAATTGAGAATCTAATATTGAACACATTGGGGCTCCATGAAGCATATGAAGGCATATATAATCCAGTTTCTCATGTTGATAGCATCAGATTTCAGTATTCAGGCCACAATATGTGCTCGTGGTATTATGAACAGCTACTGTGTACCCTGTCATGCCTCAACTTGAATATTAGTCACATCTCATTTCCACTCACTCTCTGATCCCGTTTGCTTTCCATCAGGCCAGTTCAAAACAGGGCATTTTCTTTCTCTTCACAGAGGAGATTTTTCTCACCTTGAGTGTTACATCAAGTATAAAAGATCATTAGAGTCTCGAACATTGATTATTCACTTGTGGAATCATCAATTTGATGAAGTCGTGATGCCTCTGCAAAAAGTCAAAGCATCTGGAATTAAATCAAGTGATCTCATGTTGCTTGCAGGCTTTTTCAAATTAATGTTTAAGAGAAAAACATTTTTTGTCTTTCAGTAATAACCTGTCTTGCTTAGATTTGGTTTGTGAGTGAACGTAAAATTTTGGCCCAATGTTTAATTCATTATATCCACTCCCGATGTTTTGTATTTATTTGGGTTATTATTCCTGGGTCTATTTCGTGGCCAGGTCCAATGACTTGTTGCCAGGCAGTTTCACGGTGAAGACAAGCTTTCAACCTTCAGTTTTTGTACAGATTAAACAGATTTAGACGCCCTAAAGGTGCAATATGTAAGTTGTTACTTAGACGTTTTAGGCAACGTTGGCATTAACAGCTTTTAGCTTGCCAGTCTAGAAGACACATATACGTAAATGTTAACTCTTGTTTTGCTTCTATTCCTATCACTTCTTTTCTTTGCTGCCAAACGTGGTTTACTGCCAGGACCAGGTGCCAAAAGTTTCAGCCATCGTTGCGTTTACAAGACAAGAGGTTAGAATACACCCTCTGGGCAGCGCTACTTCTTCATCATCTCATGTTGGACTGAGGGCAGACTGGATGCTGCAGTGACTCACTATCACAAAGTGGTATTATAAGACAGTATGAGCCAGGGCTAGCTTATTAGCATGCTAACTTCAGTAGAAGAAAAGAAGTGACATAAATAGAAGCAAAGCAAGATTTAACATTAGTGTTGCTTTCCATAGCTGGAGACAGCTCTTGACGAGTAAAGGAATAAAGTTTGATGCTGAACTTGCATCCTTTCTTCTAGGCTGATAAGTAAACAACTGTTAATGCTAATGTTGGCTGTGTAGGAATAGCAAAAATTTACATAACACACCTTTGATTAGTGAGCTTTAGAGGTGCTGGCAATCAGATTTTTTTTGCCTTTCATCCAGGCTAGCTGCTTTCGGCCGTTATGCTAAGCTAAGCTAGATATGAGAGAAGTCCTGTCCTTGCAATGAAGCTACAGGGTACACCGTCCAACTCTGAACGAAACAAGCTTTCCTGAGGTGGGTAATGTTAGCAAGACAGCTAAGAACAAACAACATAATTACAACAACCTTGTAGTTACCCGGCGTTGCGTTTCTCCACTTTTGGTAGGCTAGCCAAGCTAAAATGTCTACGACCAGTCTGTAAACTGAATGCATAGAGACCAACTCAACACTGTAAACAAGCTGATTCCCAAATTGTTGAGGTAACAGAATTTTAAGGGGCAAAATGCTATGGCTAAAACGTAGTATACCAGTAGCACATTAAGACTAAAGTCATAAACTCAGCAAACTGACTCAGTAATGCCAGTTATACAGCAATACCTCTCTACTGTTTGCTAATATTTGCTAACATTAGCCACGATAAGCTGATGATAATACCAGACTAGGCACATATACAGAATTTGAGAAAGGGTGTTATTTATTCATCCAAGAGGTACATCGTTTTGCTTTAAAGTAAAATTTTCTTCATTTGTATTGTGTATGAATAACTAACTATTATCCCTATTGTTGTTCATGCTTCCAGGTCCTGATCAGACTTTCAGAGGCCATGTGATTCATGTGTGAATTTTTATACAAGGTAGTGGACTTCTGTAAAGCCATACAAATGTCTTGACTGACCAAGCCATGGCATGACTGGCCTACATAGTGCACGCAAACTGTTGGCCATGTTAAAATGCTCCTCACAGACTAGAGGTTTGGTTATATAAAGATATTTGGATGTAAAGCTGCTGTGCTGGGAAAACTAGTAAATACTGATTGAAAATACATAAAAAAGAGTAAGATTGTTCCTGACATTTAATACAAAACACCACTCCACGTGTGGATCACTAACCCATCGTCTCTCTGAACCGAGAGCATTGTTAGCAGCAGATAAGTAAGTAACAGTGAAAGCTGCCTGGCAGGGAGCTTTTAGGCGTAGTTAAATTACTCGGAACAAAAGTTTTGGAGTTAAAAGACCGCCAAAGAGTTCCAACATTTTATCACTGGACTAAGTTCAAGTACCTCCCTCAAAAACCACCAAAGTCACCAAACTAGGATGTTCCAAGCATATAGCATTATTTGTTTGACTTGTACCACAAAAATACAGTTTACTACCAGGTAGTATTATTTTACAGTGTATATTCAATATATGTTAAAGTTAAGAAAATAGTCTTACATGTAGTTTATATTGTCAGCTTATCTTAAATTTAATGTAGTCTATTTAGTAATTGCATAATATTTGGCTTTTAAAAACTTTTTACCCATTTCATTTGTTTTTGTGCTTAATGTGACCTGCTATTTCCTTCTGGGACGAATAAATTAATGATTAAATAATAATATCTATGTACCCCGCCATGAAAACAAGAACTAACCAATACAGTACTCTAGCCACAAGGTGGTGCCATAGGACCACTTTAGATCCAAGTGTGTTGAGGATTAAGTAGACCGTGGATTTTCCTCTTTTTAGAGCCGATTACACGAGTCTTGTTTAAATGTATAGATGAAAAATATTGCAACATTTGAGAGTTTGCAGAAAATACCATCAGTTACAGCCTAAAAGGGGAACAAAAGAATTAAACGTTTTGAAACTGATAAAACTGTTGTAAAAATAACAGTGTACACTATATATACAATATGATGTTCCCCACTCTGCTTATAGTCACATTAAAATTTCTACAGAGGGCAGAGTGTGTCTACAGGATGTATCTACTATAACAACAAATACTCTATAGAGATGGTACAAGCAAATAAATTCACAATTATATTATTGTGAGCACAATAATATAATGCCCTGATTCTCAACCTAGGATGCAACATCAAAATGAACATCAAATGATTCCAGCAGCAGGTCTGGCTGTTACAGTGGTTTGACTGTATTTTCCTCTCTGCGCCTTTGCCATTTTAATGCAGTCTCCCACAGCAGAGCAGACACATCTCCCACGTATTTTTCCCCCCTTTTTTTTTTTTTCCCCTCAACCACATATTAACTGACCTGACATTTCCCCATCTCCGGGGCCCTTTTTTTGTTACTGTCAAGGCTGTAAAACATTCGTACGTGAAGTCTGGTTGGATCTCTTTTTTCACAAGGATTTGTGAAAAAGGATTTCTGGGGGTTGATGTCCATGTCTGCTGGTGCCATTTGGACACAGCAGAAATCCACCTTAAACACCCTTAATACTGTGAAAAACACATGATTGGAGATGAACCCTACATCTTGTTATTCAGGGTATTTTTTTTCTCCAAACCGCATTCTTGGCAGCCGCAATGTTGCACCATTTTCCCCTAATATCCAGTAATCATACAGTGTGGAATCCAATATGGACGAGATGGAGACCATTTTCTCCACTGACAAAATCCTCCTATCCAGAATACAATCCAGCTTCAAGAAAAGCTGAGTTTTAACAGTGGGGTATGGTCGTACCATACGCCCAAACTAAACACTACAGCTGTATAGCTTATACTGTATGCCAATATACCATATACATATCAGATAAAATACTTCCAGCTGTAGTCAAAAGCATGTCGAAGCTTCCATTATTGTTTTCTATTTTTGATCTCCATAGACTGATATTTCCCATGTTTAAGCTAGCCTTATTTTTGTTAGCCTACTGCTGCCTACTACAAGTATAATCTACAACAATCCATTTGCATGTACTTTTCTAAAATTTTCATACTTTAATGTCAGTGAAGCTACATATTTGGAACTTTAGATTCGGTGTTTGGACAGCAGAACTTTGTCTTTGTATCTTTTGAATCAGGAATAACAATAGTATTTGTATCTGTGCTCATAGGTTCTTTAAAATGATAGTAAAAGTGTTGAAGTGTTCCCCCTTTGCAACGCCTCTGGTAGTTAATTTTTTGTGAGAAAGACATGATATTTGGTCATGTTCATTATTTTTACTTTGTATTTCCTGTCAGCAAGCTAACCATCTCTGAATATACTCTATTACACTCAGGCTACACATTTTAATGTATAAAAACATACAGACACACGCAATGCATACAGTTGGCATATGGTCATACAAGCCTCTAATGTAAGTGTACTTTTCCCCACATATACTTGCATACACATGAACACACACCTACATATATACACACATCTTTAAATGCACATGTTAAGGAGGGTTGTTTTGTTTAGGACTGCGATGCTATTATGCTTTTGTTTTGTTTTTTAAATTTAGAAACACACTCATGTCACTACACGTATTGACATTTACATGTCTGCATGCTGTGACAAATATCACTAAATATTTTGAAAATATTTATGTGATGCCTTTTTCAATGAATTGTGTTGAAACGCAAAAACAACGGCCTCTGTTTTAGCATAGTTTACCGTAAGTATACTGTTTATTGTATTACATATTAGAGCACTAAACACCACCAACCACTAACACTACTTAGTGTTAATGCTCCTGAGAATTTGTCTTTAAATTTCAAGTATTTCTTTCAAGTAACAATTAAAGTGTAAACAATTAAAAAAAACTAAACTACGGCCATCTGCCTCATTACATTCTCATTCAAATATTAATTACTGATTGGTGCTCTGAAGCATGTGACATCACATTTTTCCCAACTGAAATCTCTCATGTAAAATAACCTAAACTGTTCTGACTTTGGCAAAAAAGTGTTGTTTGGTAGGACACCATTGCTCATAGTAAGAAGTGAAAGAGGAAGAGCGAGAGAAAACACTTTTTAGGGCCTTTGAATTTACTCTATAACGGATGCAGTGAATTCACTGGTGTGGCTTTTGCAGACTGGACCGTCTGCATTTTTAAGAATTCAGATGTTGAACTAGATGAAAAACCTGGTCAATAAACGGATTTAGAGCGTCCGTTGTCCCTTAACAAAAGGTCTGAGATCCAAGATGGATGACACACACACAAAACACATAGAGTATGTGTGTACATCCAGCGCTTTTGTTTAGATGAACCAGCCCACCGCCAACCAACGCCGAAGAGCCCAGTCTTTGTTCTTGCTGTCACATGCTCTCAATGAATCGGAGATGCCAGCATCCCTCCCACAACTCGTCCTCTATCTGCCCCGCTTTCCTCTTCAGTCAGAGTTCACTTATCGAGCAAACTGGCGTCCGACCCGCGCCAAACGCTTCAGTGGCTTGACACCCCGGGCTACCATCGCCCAACACACCATCCATCCGACGCCCGGGTTCGACTGCATCAAAGGCAGCAAGTTAGAGTGGCGACCCATTGTACAAGCAGCTTTGAGGAGTTAGGCAGCTTGACATCAGAGTGAGGAAGAAGAATGTGTTTACATGATCCTTTTTGTCTGAGGGAGGTGCAGAAAAAAAGGTGCCGCACACACAAACACTGCTGAAGCCCAGTGACTCTGCAGTCTTGCGATGTGCCCTCTGGACACACATGTCACCCATGTTTCCATCTGTCTTGTGAACTCTGTCGAACAAGCTCCTGGAGCCACTGTGTTTTCGATCGAGGCTGAACAAACAGATCTTGTAGAACCACATTAAATTTTAAATGCTATAATAAGAGTTTTTTTTAGAAAAAATAGACTTGCTGTGTTGTCTTACAGGGAGAAATTCTATGGAACTAAGTAAGGGCCAAAATACCTAATTGAAAAAATGTATCACTACTGAAGACTTAAAATTGAAATTTAAACCTGCAATAACTGATTTTTCTTTGGCCACTTGGAGGCAGCAGAAACAAACTTTAAACACAACAATGAAATATTAAAACTTCTTAAGGTTGTATGGCAAATTTGTTAGCAAACAAATACCTATTTACACATCCAGCAAACACGGAGCCACATTCATATTCATTCAGAGTCCTGTTTGTGTTCACCTGATGAATCTAAATCCAATATTCACTCTCAAATGTCCAATGGTCAAAGCATAACATTAAAGTTGCTCGAATTCAGTTAGTCAAATAGGAAATTAAACATTATAGTCAAGAATGACAATTCCGGCTGCTTAAGTTGGATCGGTGAAATTCAAGATGAAAAATGTAACCTTTAAAATCCGGGTGACCAATAATACTTCTCTTAAATTTGAGGTGGATTAGATTATGTATAGATCATGAGCGTAATCTGGTTTGATCGATTCCATTCAGGCTCCGCTGATTATCCTTTGCAGCCTGAATGTTTAAGTTTGACGTTTTCATTTGGAAAAACTTGAGTAACTTGATTTTTTTTAAAATTTTTTACTTGAGAATTTGACTGATTGTATTTGAGCAACATGAATATATGTTTTTTGGACGTTGGACACTTGAATTTCCTAGGACCCTAAAACAACAAGTTCTTCAACTTGCAGCACTTGAAATTGCTCTCTGGGAATTTCAACGAGAAGAATTCAAAGCTTGTAAACTCAGAGAGATGGTTTTCAAAGTGAAATATTTCAGTCTAGTATTTAAAGGAATCTTTCACTGTTTTGGGAAATATACTTTCTTGCTTTAGAGTCAGATGAGAGGATTTGATACCACTGTCAAATCTGTACGCTAAAAATGAAACTCACACAAGTAGCAAGCTAACTTAGCTAAATCCACAGCTCACTAATCAACACGTTATATCTTGTTTGCTTAATCTGTACAAAAACTTAAGTGTAAATTAAAACGAATTGTGGTTTTATGGGTAGTTAAGTCCTGGACTATTTCTTGGCCAATAGTAGTGACTTTCTGGAGTCGTAATTAGTGAGCTTTAGAGGAGCTGATAGGAGGGTTTTAGTGGAAGAGCTAGGCAAGCTGTTTCCCCCTGTTCCCAGTCTGTATGCTTAGCTAAACTAAGCATATAAACGTGTTTCCCAAAATGTCAAAGTATTCCCCTAAAATTTCAACATAAGTATTCAGTAGTTGTTCAATTTGACAATCAAATAATGCTCATCATATACCAATTATTAATAAATTCAGGCACGGTCCTGGTTATAACAGCTGCAACCCAGGCTAACCTGAAACCATTTTTTTAGATTAGTAGATTGAACAAGTTAATACTGATAATAAAGTATTAGTATTTTTAATTTCTCTATATTTGTGATTCCAGGTGATCCAGGGAAATAAATACAAAGTGATCACCTGTGCTGAAACACTGTTGACATCCCAGAGACGCCTCAGCCTTGGGCTCCTGCTCTTCCCGTTTGTTGCAATGTAGTTAACAGTAGTCTTGCAGCAGATGGAAGTCATGTTGTTGGAGTGTTTGTTTTCAGTGTCGATTCACAGGTGGCTCAGTTTTCTAGCTGCAGGTTTTCCTCCGGTGCCATGCTCATTATGTAGTCAAAGGAAGTCATGGCTGTCGGTGACGTCTCGATGCCTACAGTGAGCAGCACAATACTGAGGGAGGAAGTTTTGGTTGCATTTTCTTTGTAATGACTTTTGGCATTGATGAGTGAGCAAAAATACCGACAGGTGACAAAGTGAACCCCCCTTTTTTCTTTTCTAGAGGACAATGGCTTAAAGCAGGAATTATGAGAAATGTAGGCTGGCATTAATTCCCTGACGGCTCGAGAACGAATATCAGTCTGGATGTTGAATTAAGAGGTTTTTCATTGCATAGCAGTTAAAGAAGAAGACATAGATACAGGGACACTGCCGGAGCTGACTTCACTGAAATCTGGCAAGCTGAAAATACTCTCTTTTGGATTGTTGGCACAGGCTGCTGAGGCAAACTGCTCCATCTGAAGCTCCTCGCAAAAAAACTGACACTATGGGAGGTGAGTAATGCAGGAAGGACATAAGGACATCTCTTTTTTTATTCTGTGTCCAAGAATCTGTAAAAAGTCACAATTGCCAGATGGCTCGTGAGAAGCTCCCGGCTGCACCAGACATTTAGCAGATATCGATCACTGCAGATCTCCTCCTCTAGCTTCTTTGCACTCTTTGCCTCTGTATTTTTTTAAGGAGTTTCCCTACATGAACCCGCTCGTGACAGCATGCCTTGTGTCGCTGGGCTATAAGTGACCGATTGCACTGGAGCCTTCTTTCAATGCAGACTCACCACATTGTCTAATTGCCTGTTACATGTGTTGCCTTCTTTTCTTTTAGCTATCAATCTCCTCTATTTCCTTCCTCTGAAAGTGTCTCTAAGGTCTACACGGGCTACCTCAGAGGCATGCAGCACAACCATTCTTCAACATGCACTGATGACAGCGAGGGATATTCCACACACACACCTGTGGCTGTTCCTATAAACGCAGGGTGACTTTCAGTAATCTTAAAAAACACTGCTGTGGACATTAAGGCCTTTGGCCTTTGCCATCTTGTTTGATTAGAGCTGATATTATCACCGTCTTAGTACCACTTGAGGAAAGTGAATCCCAGCATTAAGTGGAACATAATCACAATCGGGGCACTCGGCAAGAAGTGCATCATAAAGGTCGGTCACAGGGAGTTAAATCACCGGCCAGACAGGGACGACGATGTGTATTTCCTTTGATCTGGTGATGACTTTGCAGGGTGACATTCAATTTAATTTTCAGCATTCAGGACGCCGTGTTAGGCAGGTCAAAAAGCCCACTTACATAAGCTTTGTTCTAAATCCTTGACAATTGTGACCTCCTCTCATTTTCCAGAAGCTATCCAACGCATTCATACTCCAGCGGTGTCCTCTGTTACAGGCTCAGAATGAAACACTGGGTCCAGACTGGTTTCAACACATTCACTGACAGGTTACCTTGTACAGAACATATTTGGTCGGCGGCACTGTTTATATAATTGTTGTGCCACACAGTTCTACTGTTTTAAGAGCTGACAAGCTCAAATCAAACCTCTAACCAGCAGCCTTAGCAGCTTCTCCCCAACACCACCAGCATTCTCATAATCAAATGCACATAAACAAACACACCCAATTACCCCACCTCATGCACCCTGGGGTGTTAGAACGGTGACCCTAAAATTATTATATCCTCACACCATATGCTTTACCATTATTCACTTTGATATCTACTTTATTTACAGCATGGTATTGTATTATTACTGTAGAGTGTGTGTAGATTATGATATATATTGTACATTATTTTTTATTTGTTCACTTTTTATTCTTTATATGGGTATTATTATTCATACCTTGACAAATAGTTCCATATCATGGCTACCAGAATTGCACTACTGGACGCTTTTGCACAAATAATGGTACAAATAAGGTACCTTGTCTAAGGTTTTGTGTTGTATATATTGTACAGCTTTAGCGTGTTCACACAGAGCGCGGGGTGAATTTCAGAGCTGGCGCAATTACATGCAAGGTCAATCTATTTCAGACGCCAGAGGAAAAGAAGGGAGACCCCAGAGGGAAGTAACTGAAAGAAGTGGAATGTCTGGAGAGTTCTGAGATCAGTCAGAGGCTGAGCTGTGACACAAACACACATCAGGTCGACCCGTCTTTTTTCTAGCTAACTTATAGCTACCAGCTGAAGTCGGTACATTGGCTGTCTGGGGCGAATAAACACAAATAAGCAGCAGCCAAATTTGTGAAAGTGACGCAAGGGGAAAGTTTGCTTTGCTCTGTTGTCAACGTTGTCAGCTCAGCCTTGGCCCGCAGTACATTACTGCCTTGTCAAGTCAAGTCAAACTTTAATTATATAGCCCAATATCGGAAGAGGACAGACTACACAACACACAAGAGGCAGACTCAGGCACACCATTCACACATGTGGGAGAGGGAAGCAATCGCACAGAGGGGAGAAACAAGGACAACATGAACACAAGGAAGAGAGAGAAAGAAGGAAGAGGCCGGGACTCTGGACGAAGATCCAGATCCAAAACATCTGGAATAAGGCACTGCCAAGCAGGCGAGGGAGAGATGGGGAAAAACGTTCTACTTTTGTTATTAACAGTCTCTGGCGCTGTCACTGGCACAAAGAATACCGTAAATCTACACAGTTACTGTCAATCTGTCTGTCTACGAACAAAACTCCTCACAAATTTACCTCAGCGCAGTAAGTTTGTCATATCCTGGTTTAAAGTGAGGTGTCTCTCTGATCATTTCAATGGCCAAGGGTTGTTCATTGGTGTCAAATCTGTAGTCGTGGTGTTTCATTCTGGAAAATCTACACCGATGTTAGACTTCCAGGTGACGTTCAGTAAAAGGAGGCTGACATTAGCAACTGACGTAGTTGCCCTTAACCCACACTGCGTTAGACGTGAAATCTGCTGAGCAAAAATTGAGGTGTAATGACTTTTGGTTGAAATTTTTGCTTTCAGGTCCACACCAATCAAATGCCAACAAGCTGGCTATTACTCAGTGGCAACTACAGCTATTATATTCCTGCAGGTCCTCTGGGGGATTTGGAGAAAAAGTATTCGAAAATAAAAGAAAAAAAGAAATGCCACAAAGAATGAACATTGAAAAATGTCTCCAAAATGGCGACACGAAACTAATTACTATTCTTTGAGTGTGCTACAGTAGCAACAACACACCGGCAAAAATACACACACATCGACCATTTCAAATCAATGCGTTCCTCCCACACAGTGGGTGTGACGTGGCATGCGGGACCGCGTCAAGAGTGGAGCCCGGGGTTGAGCCCAGGCTGTCACCTACCTGATTACCTGGAGGGGATGGAGAAATAGGGGGGTGCTAACACACTTTAAAACCCACAGCACCCACAAACAATGATTATAATAAGGGAGAAGCTGAAGAGCGGCGAGCAGAGTGTTTGTCATGGAGAGACAAGAAAAACAAAAAGGGCCCCGGTCTGCATGTAAAAACAAAGCTCCTCTCTGTTTCTATGAGTCAAGTAGCTCTTTTGAATCACAGCCTTGCTGCTGTTTCTGTGATTCAAAGTACAATGGAGTGTGTGCAAGTTTAAATATAATGAAGTACGTGCATGTACTGAAATTCTTCACTCCCTCTCTACAACCACGACATCTTCGCCAGATAATCGCTCGTGGTAAATTACCCGTTAATCTTGAAATAATTTGAATTTCCTCCGGTGCTAAAATGAATTCAACTCTAAATCAATCATGAGCTCTTTGGCCTCGAGGGAGATGGAGAAGATGGTTCTTAAACTACAAAATAATCACTGCACGCTTTTGTGGCACTGTCTAATGGCTCATAACATTATGACCACTCGCAGATGAAGAGAATAATGATGCTTATCGCATAAAAACGATGTGTCGTGGCGAGATGTGGGATGTATTAGACAGTGAGTGAACAGTCGTCTCTCGTCGTGAACACGTTGGATGCGGGCGAAACCGGCAGGTGTAAAGACCTGAGCGAGTTTGGCGAGGGCAAGATTATTACGGCCAGGCGCCTACCGACAGTGGTCCGGGTGGGGACAAACCACGAACCGGGTGACAGGGTGTTGGGGGATGTGCCGGAATGAGTCCCATCTGCGGGAGCTCCAACACGCAACTGACAAGACTTAAAGGACTTGGTGCCAGATGCACCTTCGGGTGCTCTCCTAGGGCCCATGCCTCGGCGGGTCACAGCTTTTCTGGCGGCACACAAAGGACAAACAGTATATTAGGCAGCGATGGTCATAATGTTTTGGCACATCACTCCTCTAAGAAAATAAGACTTGATGGACTCACACTTCAGACAGAAAGTTGACTTCTCAAGACTATTAATGCTCAAGAAAAAGCCTGCCTGCACTAATTTGCTGTTTTTCACATCTACGATTAAAATTCCAATGAATATCAGGTACAAAATGAAAGTGGCAAAGTACCTCACTCAGGTCCAAAGGGTTCCTCAGTCTAAGGCAGGTGACTGAGGCTTTAGGGCATTTTGTTAAACAAACCCTCTTCATCAGTACATACGCCACACTTAACTTGAATTAATATGATTTCACAACCATTTTAGGACGGTCTCATTTCCAGCACAGTGGTCAGGGGGAAGCTCACTGGCAATGCTGCAGGCATGCAGGTTCGGAGGGATGAAGTCTTTAGCGTCATCTGAAATATGATTCTTTCCAAAGCAGCTCTCATAAATAAGTCAGTGTTGAAAGACACAAAAAGGAATGAGATTAAATTATAACTCATCAGTGCCACATTGGGAATTAGTCTTTTTCTGGAGCCCTGTGTGAATAACTGAAATTAAAAAAAATCCTTAGAGTATAAGGCACCTTCATTTGTAGGATACAGAGAATAATAGAGACGCACATGAAACACAGGCAATAAAAACAGATTAACAAGCGTGTAAAAAGTCAATTTACAGGATGAATAAATTGTAATTAGTCTCCTAGTGGGAGCAAGTTGATCATCATACAACAAACTGTGCGAGTGAAACATCTAAACCAAGGGGATGTTACTCCTCTCTTTCTATTACAGAATTGTAAGCAGCCTGGCAGACAGACAATTAAGCAAGAAAAGAGACAAGACAGAAAGACAGAAAGACAGTTGATGGACTCATAATGCTTAACAAACTTTTGGTTGAAAGTATTTTCTCTGAGTGGAATATAATTTATTCACGCTCAACTCTCAGACCAGAATCTTTACCAGTTAGGTGGAGTGACGGAGGAAAAAAGGGGGAAAAACTCCACTCTGCCTCATTTCCATAAATGGGCGATTCTTAGGAATTATGTGGTGTGAATACATTGAGGAAAAAGCACTCTTTGAAAAGCCAGCTGCGTCTTAATGGATTGAGCTTTTTGTTGTGTTAGGGTTATAGCTGCAATGATTTTCAAAAAAAAAACCCTGTTGAAGGTGCAACTACACACGTGAAACTAAACAGCTTGTGAGAAGAGTTAAAGCCAAGAAGGCCAGAGGTCTGACGAGAACATCAGCTTGATCCATCACTTCGGAGAAGTCCTGCATCTCCCAGACAAAAAATTCCAGTAATACAGTTGAAACTGCAGGTTAAATGGTGCCTGACATAGCGGCTATTATCATGATGGTGATGCTGTTTGAAGAGAGCTAGTATTGTGATAAAGCTCTTTGTGAATAGGGGTGTTAAGTTTATAGGTGTAAGCATTTAAGAAAAATGCCTCTGTCCCCTCCCGTTGGTGTGTCTTTGCTGCATTGTAGGAGCTGTTGCAGGGTTGGGTTAGCGGCAGCAGCGCTAATAGGGGTCTTTGACGAATCTGGCTACATCCCAAACATGTACAACACTACTTTAAGTCAAACTGAACTTGGCTTAAAGCAGCTGTAATCCCTCGCAGCGATGAACATACAGACAATTTGTCTCTGCAGACCCCCTCAGCTCTACGGTGTTTTCACATCTTTAATTCCTCAGGTTACTCAGCCCACAGCTTTACTGTTTTGGTTCACTCTCACAGCTCTCATCAGCATTACACTGAAACTCAGTTAAAGTTAGAGTGAATATTGGACTAACATTGGCCAGGTGGCCAGAAACAGGAATTCGAATGAACGCAAGTGCGCCTTAGCGTCTTATATAAGTATAAATAAGTAATTGTTCACCGTATCAACTGAAAAGGTGATAATATGTCAGCCGTGTGTATCTCCACTACATCTGAAGAATCATTTGTTGTCGGTTTAACTATTAGCCAAAAAGGAAATTCAATTCGTGTGAGCTTAGTTTCACAATAGAGAAAATCAAAAAAACAGTGCAGGAAGCTAAACCACCCACACACACACACACACTCACACATCCATTTCACACACACACAAGGTAGAGCCGTAGCACACAACTAAAACTCTCAAATTAGAATAAATTAAAATATACAATTACGCATACAGTATGGGACAGTTGTAAGTTATGCAGTGCTAGTAGCTATAGTCACACACTGAACAGATGGCGACAGAATTCAGTGTAGTTAAACCTCACGTCCCCCTTGTGGGACTTTGTCATGAAATTCCTCTGTGGTTCACAGCCAGATGGTTAGAGATGCTCAGAGTTAGGTTTGTTGGTAACAAACATAAAATATTAAGGCCACATATGCAAGGTGCGAAAATCCAACAGGCTGAGAGAACAAAACAAGAGTCCACAGCCACGCCTGTGCCTCTGAGAGGCTGGGATACTCAAGGTAAGGAAAACCAAACTGTGAGATAAAAGGTGAAGTCCAGAATTTGTTTTCATCTTTATATCACTAGGGTTTATCATCTTGTGAGCACAGAAGCATGACAGCATTACACAGTTTATTTGTGTAAGCGGAAACTTCAAAATGTAAAGTCACTTGTGCGATTTTATGATTTAATATCTAGTGTAAGAGCAATGACATCTAAAACGATCCAGTATAACTGTATCAACTTGAATATAAGACAACCAAAGGACGACCTCCCCTTTTCAGACAGCTGTTAGAAAAGGACTTTTTCAAGATACGAAACATTTTCAGACTAGATTCCCAAAGAAAGAGAATAGTCCGAAGAGAAGGGGGTCCTTTCCTCTGGAGCCTTTTCGCTTGTGAAATACAAGTGAAATACTTCAGCAGAACAAAAGTCCTAGTCACGTCCTCACTCTTTCCTGTCAGGCTCTTTTGAAGCGGTCAGATTGATTTTCTCCAGCTGTTAACATATTTCAGACTGTCTTTTCCTTGCAATGACATTCAGGGCTGTTTGCAGGATATTGAGTCTCCGGTTTGTTTCTGCAGTAAAGAGGTCAGGATTTATTTCTTTTAAAACAGGTTGCATAAGCCAACCCGAAACCACCGTCTTTAGTGCTGATGACGGTCGGGTTACACCAGAAAAGAACTGGTATGGACAAGGTATTCTCCAAGAATTAAAAAAAAAGAGAGCTTGAGAAAGAAGTTCAAACCCTGCCTACTCTTTCCCAGAATCCCCTAAATTATGAGATTTCTCATGCTTGCCTGCTGAATGTCCTATCAGTGAAATGCTGCGATAAAAGTCATACAGCCAGCAAGGTGTATCAGCTCTCAGGATTTTTTTCCCCTAAGGGAGGAAAAATAATTAGAAAAAGACATTAAAGTTTAACGCTAAATGATAAAATATGGCATTTACTTTTACTTCAGATGGGATTTCTTCCAGAGAGCGGGGCTTGGGTTGGGTACCAAGTGATGGTAAAACAAGGCCTCTGACTCGACTGGTTTCTGCTCTGTTTCAGTTCACTTGGTGATTATAATCAGTTTCATCAAAGATGCGCTGAAAAGAAGCCAACGACGGAAAGCTGTACAGCAGAAGAAAAAGAAAAAGAAAGCAGCCGAATACAGGAGCTTTAAATCACATCGAGGCTACTTAATCCAAGAGCATTCAAGCTGTTTGTGGATGCTCATTTATGAGGCTGTGAAAAGGCCCATACAGTCTGTTTATCTGACTGTCTTCTCTCTTTTTCAAAGAAAACTATGTGTGAACATTGCAAGCAGAGTCATTATCTTTTCTTTGAACTTTCAGTAAATGATCATATTTCTTTGAACTTGGTAAGTAACGAGTCATTTTCTGGCCATTTTCTTCCCAACCACCAAAATTGGTTTATAGTGTCTCGTATGAGTTTGACTGAAGAGATATTACATATACAGTAGTTTGTGTACATATGGTGCTTCCATCTGGAGCTGTGATCTTGTGAACATGCATTTGTGTGACACCTTGCGGGTTAACAGCTGTGGTTGTTACCTAGTAAGACACATCCTGTGTTTGTTTTATTAAAAAAAAAAAACGCAAGGCCATTGTGAAGAATCGCACATGGACGCACAATCGCACAATCGGTGCAATGACCTGTGGAACAAATCTTTTAAGCAAACCAAGCTAATTATCTCAAGACATTTATCTACTGTATTGCTTGTTGAATAATAAAATAGGTCAAATGTTTGTAGGTTCATACTTCACCTTTAGCAAAAGTCACAAAAACATTTGAACAATGAAATAAGAGCTTTGGCAGGTGACTCGTCAGGTGTCAAATGCTAATAGTGCTATAAGGAGCTGTTGATCAGCAGTTCACCGAAAAACAGACGAAACTAGCAGACAGAGCAGAGAAAGGTTTTTTCTTTAAAGGAATAGTTTGACATTTTGAGAAATATGCTCATTTCCTTTCAGGTTAGATGAGACGATTGATACCACACCCATACCTGTTAGATATAAAAAACTACAGCCAGCTGACCATTAGCTCAGCATAAAGCCTAGAGTCAGGGAAACGGCTAGCCCTCTTCTGTCAGTATGTAACAATATCCGCCGACCAGCATTTCTAAATATAAACAAATAGTTTAACCCAAAGTGAAAGACGACAAGTTAACATTTTAAAGGGGGGTTGAGACTATGGCTATTTCTTGGATGGTGCAGTAGTATCCTGGGCCAATGGAGTTTCAAGGATGTCACTGCACCCGACCAGTGTTGCCAGATTGGATATTTTTCACCCAACTGGGTTACTTTTTATTTAATTGTGCAGGAAAACATTGTTTGGGGGAGTTGTGATACCTTGGGCTACTTTTTGTACCATGTGTTTCCAGCAACGAAAAGTTAGGCTGTATTCCAATAAATTGGTTCCTCCTGTCATCCTGTTCGTATGTACGTGTATATATATATATAGCGCTTTCTCCCTGTTTCCTGTCTATATGCTAAGCTAAGCTAACCAGCTCCTGGCTGTAGCCTTGGATTTAACAGGCAGACAGAGTGGAATTGATCTACCCATTTCACTCTGGGCAAGAAAGCACATAAGCATAATTCCCAAGATGTCAAGCTGTTTCTTTAATAAAGGTCTAGCCATTAGTTAGTGTTTCACATTTTATTCGCCAGGATCAGGTTCATATTGGCAATCTATCAAATGAGCCCTGTAAAATTGAGCTTGAAGGTTCATTCTTGACCTTGCAAACCAATCACCAATATTTTGCTAAATAAGCCTTGGAAAGTTTCTCAATAGGCATTTGCTTGGCTTAGGGGTACTGTCAGTGGATGTAGGCTATACTTTGCTGGCAAATGAATAAGCCCTAACTTTAAATATATAATTCCTCTTTCAAATAAACTTCTGCATGTTGTCTGTATCATCAAAGTCATTGTTCTTTTTGATGAATGGTTTCGGCTTCCAGCAACTTGGCTTTGTTGATTCTCGGTGGATGTTCTCCAGACTCTGGCCAAAAGATTTTAGCCAACCTTTGCTTTTTCACTCCCATTTACAGAAAATAAACTCCTGTCATTTGTCAATTAGTCTCTCAAAGTGGCAGTTACTGATTATTTCATCCGAGAGAACAAACAAGGACAGGTGAGATACTGAACATACACAGTTTTGTAAATAAATGGGTGTCCCATGAACATCAGAACCAAGAGGGAGTGCTCTACCTTCTACTCCTCCTTTATATGCATGTTTTCAGGTGCCATCAGCCCAGGAAACACTTTTACCTTTTACTTTTCTGTCTCTTCTCAGTTTCAGTCCCTTGGACCCTTTGCCTGTCAGGATGATTGAAAGCATCCCGTCAGGCAACTCATGTCAAATACTCTCTGCTGGATCAGTCAAAGAATGATTTTAAATTATGTGTCATGTTTCATGTGCCACTCCAAAGACAGTACCAAACTCTCATCATCAGTTAGACGTTGTGCAATATTTGTGACATTTTACTTAAGTAGAAATGAAGCTGGGCAAAAATACTGGGTTTAATTGAAATGCCATTATCTCATCTTTTCCATGCAAGCAAAGATAAGAATAGAATCAAAACAACAGCAGGTAATTTAAAAAAAGACATAAGCAAGTTGAATTATTGTTTTCACTTAACAAAACCTTTTCAACCTGAGTTCTATTTATAAAAGACTCTCAGTTGACAAAACACACTATAACTTGTCTTTATATAGTGCAACACTTTACAAAAGCTTGTCGATTTAAATTTAAAGCTTGGCAATCTAAGTGAAAGATGAACTTGTTGTGTGTTTAGGTAATGTCGATGCCTTAATAAGTTACCTGCTGAAACCATAACCACCACAGCTGAGTGGTTAAGCCAATGCAGAAGTGTCTTTAGTCATCAGCTGAAAAAAAAACCCTCAAATTCCATTGCATTGGGGATTCTTTTTAATAATCATTGTTCCATGTTGCATATTTTCTTGTATCTCAGCCTGTACAGTCATTTATGGTTGGTGGCACCTCCTAATCTGACCTCATCTTCCTCCCCTTTGACAAAACCTGGATTTTCTGGCTCTAGTACCTGCCAAGCTTCAGGGCAATTTTTCAGACACGTATGGGTCACATCACCTCCAGGTTTGAATAAGGTCTTTCATACATCTGAAATGTCCAGTACCTAATTACGTAGCTTGCCAGTAACTGAATAACATAAACAGTTTGTTCAACTATAGTGCATACATTAAGTGACCTATGTGCCATTTTTGTTCAGTCTCATACATGCAAGCTTTCTAAACAATATCGATTTCCCCAAAAAGTGCATGCAGTGCAAAATCCACGAACATATTTTTCTGCCCAACTCCAATATTCTCAGAGTGAAGCTTCTTTTTCTGTTTATGTCCAGCTCAATCAATACCTAATCCCGCCGCTTTGATGTGACACTGCAGGGCACAGTCATCTCTGGGAAAAAGTAAGCAATCTCGACCCAAGGGGCTGCACTTGATCTGAGAAATCCTTTCGAAGCTGTGAGGCATGTGTAGTATTTTCAGCCTCTGTGCCCGAGTACTGTCTGTATGTATTTTTATGTAACAGCCAAAACCCATGTCATTTCAGTCTGATATATAGTTTAAAAGCATTTTCAACTTTTCTTCTCCTTCTCTATGTTTGATACTGTCATCGCACACACATTTTCTCACCCAGCCAAAGCAGTATCGTCTGCCTGCCCCTGTTGGGTTTCAGACTCTCCGGGTGAACCGAGCCAGCAGCAGGCAGCCTCGTGCCGCCGTGCCATGCGATGTGGCCTCGGAAATGCCACCGTTTTTTCATAATGAGGTGTCGGCAAGGATGACAGATGATATCTCTCCTCTCCTCCTCGATTTTGGACTCCAAGGTGCAGCGCCTTGGCAAACGGAGCCCGAAAGGAAATCAGAAAAAGCAGAGGAAATGTAGGAGTTGTGGGCAGCATGACTAAGTCGCATGTTTTTCCAGCTCTCCCATTAACAGAGATATCAGCTGTGACGCAAGCACAGAGAAGTGCCACAGTCTCTGTTATTACCGCCAGGATCAGTCTGATCTGCTGATTTCTTTGGTCTTAATCATCTGATTCCCACTGAGTCACTGGTGTTGATCAACACCCTGAAATTCTATTATGATTATTTTGTGCTGTGGGTCAGTAGAATTTTATTTATTGCCACTGTAACTGTTAACTGCAGATTAGGTTTTGTTATTCCTACTGCCTGCGCTGGTGTGCTGCCATTCTTTGCATCACTACACAGTCTCTAAATGTCACTATGGTTCCACATATGTTTTAGCTACAGATGCATATTACATATACAGATCTCTGTGTATGAAGCAAGATCTGTCGCTCTCTTAACCTGGAGCAGCACATTTGACTTTACTCCAGACGTGTTAGGGTAGAAAAAGGATGAGTGATTCATAAATAACGCGGCGCACATTATCAAGTGACTGAATACAGGTGCAAATGTCAACTATGTGAGGCGACAGCATAGAGACTCAGCAGTAATCCTGCAGCTGCAATGAGAGCTAAGGCGGCTCAAACTGCCGCTTTAATCAAGCCCAGCAAGTCCAAGAGTAATGCCGAATTACAGATCAGTTAAAAAGACTAAAAAGGCATTGAAAACCAGCGTTCAACTCTGATGATAAGTTAGGAAACTTAAATATCAAGAATTATTAATGGAGTTTGGCGTGTTTGTCAAAGCGACAGCACTTCCAGTTCCAGAAGCCAGGGATCATAATGAATATACACCGTCCAGCGATTTTTCAGTGTAGTGAGTGGGAATACGCAGTCAGAGCTCCAGTAGAGCACTGAATGATTCGGTGAGCGAATGTTCCGAACAAATCATTTTAATGAACTAATTCTAGGGATTTGGGACAATGAAAAGAAGTGCTCTGAACATCACTAAATCCGGTGAGCCCAATTCAAGCACCCTCGCACATATATAATTTATTTCTCCTCTTTGTAGCTAATGGTGCCATTAGTGTAACGTTATCAAAATCTAAAAACTGAGAAAAGAGACCCATTTTTCGTACTGGCAATACTGGATTAAATTTTAGTATTAATTCAAGTTAACTGACAGTTTTTAAAGTACTTGATGAGTAGTTTTTCAGGAGTTTTTCAGTTATTCATTTTTTTTGTGTGTCTTTACAGGATATTAGAAAGTTGATCATTACAAAAGGTGGAATTTAAGATTAAAAAACAAAAAAAACAAAAAAAAACAGAAACATCTAGATGGCCAGATGTTTTGTCTAGTGATACACTGTATGTGAAGGGCAGTCTGGGTTTGATTTTTAGGATTTTCTAAACTTTTGCTAAGTTTATTGTGAAGTGACGTGTATAATAATAAAAAGCAAAGGAGAGGAGTTTTTTTATATGTCACTGGTCACACATGCTTAAACTGAGCTCAAACTGATCTACAGTGTGGTCCCAAAGTCTGAAACCACTTTCCCATGGGAAAGTGGGTCCCCACTGTATATGCTCTTCATTCACTGATGTGTTTTTATTATGATAACAGAAGCAGCCTGTCCCATAGCCACAGTGCAGTGCAAAAGATGACAGTGGACTCTGCTCTGCATGTCCTCTGTCAGTTCAAGACAATTAAAGATGGACAGAAGTTTGAACATTCACAGAAATCATAAACCTTTCAGTTTTATCTTCTCTGTTCATCAAAGACTGAGCTAAAATGTATTTTTTACTTGAGTAATTAGTTAACTTTCAGTAAAGTCTTACTGTTACAAATGTAATTCTTTTCAGGTTCTCTGCAACCCCATTGACCCAAAGCTTTTCTAATGAGTTCTATATGTCACATTCAAATCTATTCACCACAGGTAGTGTCTAATATTAAGAGAAAAACAACATGTCAGAGTTTAATAGAATAAAATAGTATTTAACATACAGAGCCTGTGAAGGATCAGACTGATATCCAGCAGCCACAACCCTACCGTAATCTTCAAGCTGCCACATGATGAAAGTAAGTTGGCTCTAAGAACAAATCCTTGTACTGAAAGAGAAAAGGCAGAAGTGCAAACTAAAAGCAAACTGATGGTTGATTGCTCAATAAAGCAACAGATGTTAGCTATTGCTAAATCTTAGCCAAACGTAGCTTGAGTGTCATATGTTTACGCTCCCTGGCAACTATGTTATTGAATTACACTTAAAATGTGGTTACTTGGAGGCAAAAATGATTGAGCTAACTAGTTACCGGCTGGCTTACCTTCCCGTCGCAGCTCTTCAGGTCACGCGGCTCTGAGCGGCAAGCCACCTGTCTGTCAAATTAAAGGGGCGTGTCCTGTAAGGAGCACCTGAGCTGCTCCTGCTGCTGAGCTAGCGTGCTGCTCACGCTACACTGTCTGTGTAGACACTATATATATATATATATATATATTTTTTTTTTTTTAGCATATATTTGTTATGGCATTTCACTAAAAAACAAATATCAGATATAGCTACCGCTACATGTGGGTCAACACATAACATCATTAAAACAAATGTACGTAAGTCACACTGCAGTGATTACATGGCCAGATAAAATGAGAGTTTGAATCCAGCTGTACTCCCAACACTAATTATGCCCTTACCTTCATTATGATAATCGAAATGAGGCAAGACTTAAACAACCAATTATCAGTCTTTATCTAAACCCAAGGTGTTCCCAGTGTGAACTGTGCAGGAACTGGTATCGTTTGATGTGCTCTCAGTCTCTCGGGCAAGTTTGTAATAGAGTTGGGTGTGCAGCTGCATTCAGTAATTATTCTATCCAGTCGGGTATTCCTAATTAGAAAATCGTCCTGATGTCACGATGGGATGAAATTAGCTTTAGTTCCGTGAATAACACTGGAAAGCTTACATGGTAGTTTGCCAACCACATACGTGTCACTCCTGTACTTTACATTGGGATTATTTGTATGATTACATTAAACAGGAGATCATTTTACAAATTAGGCCACTGGCGTGCTCCTTGTTGTCACTCTAATGACTACTGGTGCTATAATGATCAAGTTATTGAAGACCATTATAATGAAACTCATTATCAGTTACTGAGAAAATAGTCCCTTAATGTTGTGTAGCTACTTTTGGATATCATGAGCTATTGGTCCATCATGGGTACTGATTTATTTTTCCTTGAGGGTTTTTTATGTTGTGGCGAGAGGATTCTTACTGTTGCTTCATCTGTAGCTTTAATTTGTCCCCAGTGACTGTAACATAAAAAATAAATTGTATTTGACCAACCAGATACATTTCTCATGACCCAGTGTCGGCTGGGTTTGAGATCTTATACCGAGCCCACCAGAGTCCAGCTGTTTCGATACTGAATTTATTTTTTGTGGACAGGCCCGTTCACGCGAGAAAGTGGCACAGCAAAATTCATTAGTGCATTCGTTGTGAATTAGGCATTGCTAGAGGTATGGACTGTGTCTGAAATCTGTCTCTTTCACTCACTCACTACTCCCTATACAATAGACAATCAGTAGTTCACTCTGCGGCGAGCAGTAAAGTGAGATTTCAGACACACATCATCATTCTCAGGTGTCACAATGTTAACATTTAACATTTAGATTTAAATTTAACATTTAGATTAAATATTACAATTTGTCTTCAATATTTATATTTAATATGTAGATTTAACATTAACATTACATTACTATTTTTTTATAGAATCGACTCAAACACACATCTTGAACAGACACATAAAGGAGAAGAACGGCACTGTGCCAAGGATGAGGGCAAAAACCTGTTATGCTGACACTTCACACTTGTCTCTGGTGCAGGAAATGAATGCGCAACACTTGCCAAGCCCAGCAAGCTGTTGGTCCTGGCTTGGAGATGGTCAGGACAGACAACACAAACGCCAAAAGAAGATAGTTACATCCAATCCCATTACTACTAGCTCCCATAACACAGGCCAAGTGATTACTTCCTGCAGTTAAAATGCAACCCAGTACCGATCCCATTAGCAAGCAGAAAATTACTGGGAGAGGAGATTCCCCCAAGTTGTCGTACTGGGAGTCCATGTCTTGTCCTCAGGCAGAGACATGGAGAATTAGAATTATATACACACACACACATAAACACACATATATATATATTTATACATATATGTGTGTGTATGTACATGTATATATCTATATATGCGTGCAGATTTCATTCCCATGCAATCTAAGTCATATGCTCCAAATTAAATGTATCCACCCCCTCTGTGTTCTTCACAGTCTCAAACCAAGCATTCCAGCTCATGTGATTTTACATTTTGTACTGTTGAGACTGTTCTTTTCACATCGGTTACTTAGCAACTAAATGGCATACCATGCAAATAAAAACTTGAGCCCTCACCGATAAGAAAATCGCTGAAGAACAGAAGGACATCACAGTGATTGTTACAATAAATCTGTCTCCCCAGCCGACACGTTCAAGGTGGGAGCGTCAACCTTGAGGTTTTCTTCCCACGATGTACCATTCTTTGGTGATTGGAGTTATTAAAGCCATCAAAGCTCCAAGTTGCCAGATGAGAATGACAGCTGGATTGTCATAACTTAAGTTTGGCATTTTCGAAAACCATTCATCAGGCTGCATGTCATGTCACTCACATCCCTACTGGCTGACAGAGCCACCTGGGAAGGTCAAGCTGTTTGATAAGACTTTTATTTTATTTATTTATTTTTTTTGCAACAAACTCCTGTGGTACAGGTCTCAGATCTTCTCACAGCAGGAACCCGAAAGCAACATTTACTTTTGTGCTCGCTATTTGCTTTAATGTTTGACTTCTGTGTGCTGTTACAGAGGTTAATCCCTGAGAGGAAAAAGAACAAACAGCACCAACACCATTAGTTTGTTTGAAATGAAACAAACACATTTGTTAACAAGTGTAAAATTAAGTTGGCTCATTCATCAGAGATAAAGACATAAGCTTCAGTGGACGGGGGAGGTTTTTGCGTTAGATTTTTGGGTCTTACCAGTCTGGCTTGGAGATTTCTACACATTAAAATCAAGAAATTCTCCCTCTCCCTCTCTGAAAGGTGACCTTGGAGCTATTTTACCCTAAATTGAAAAGCTCTTATTATATCTGAATTAGCCACCCTGGAATGTGAGTTTAGAGCCCCTTTCATCAGTGACCCCTGTTTTTCTCACACTGGAAAGTGTAAAAATTGCATTAAAAAAAAGGATAGTAATTCATGCCCTGAGGGCTTTTATAGCTCACACTGGCTTCCTTTTTCAAAAGTGCTCCATGTGTACAGCTGAAAATACCTATATGTACGCTCTGGCCTCTGGAAATGGGAAACATTACTTAAATGCTGTATTGAATCAGCTATGCGGCCACATCCAGAGCAACACATGGAATTATTTTATAATACAGGAGGAAATGTAAAAGGGAGTTGAACCTCTAAAGTTTTTTTATTCATGTAGGCTGTTTGGATACAGTGATCCTGCTGCTTTGATAACACTGTATGTTCTTTTGGGTCCCAAAGGACAGAACCCCTGCGTACATATAGGGCATGTCAAGGCCAGCATTCCCCCCTGTTTTGCATTGCAAGTCAACACGGGGAGAAGGAAGAGGAACATCAGGGGATGAAGACAAATGTGCTGGCGATGGGGACAAGTCATTAGGAATACCTGGAAGGAGGTTGGAAAGAAGATAAATGAGCTGTCTGTGTTGCTCTGTTGGGGGGCTGGTGGTGGGCGGGGTGGGGTGCAACAGAGAAGCCATGTTCATTTACTAGATTCTCCACTGTTGACTTCCATTACTGAACCCTGTGGTGGAAGGCAGCCATGACAAATAGTGTGGCAATCGTCGGACTAATGGCATATTGTATGGAACCTGCAGCACGCAGGGCCTGGGAAACACATTGTTGGCTGGGATTACAGATGAGAGAAAAACAGTGTGGAGCTCTGTAGCCTTACAGGGGCTGAATAGCTGAGTATCAAACTCATATAAGGATGCATCAGTGTACTGTCAGTTGCTTGCAATCAATGAGAATGTGAATTCCACTTTGTAGTCAGTGGGCTGTGTTCGGGGGGGGGCTGGTGTTCCAAAGGACTCCAAATCAGCGTGACAGCACGTATCTGTCCTGGGATATTGTTATAGTTACAGACTAGTGTAGCTAAAGGGGCCTAGGGGGATGAGGACTGCACCAGGTACAGGTTCTGTCTGTGTTGTTGTTGTAGATGCTCATGGGGCTGCTTCACAAAAGCAATTCATGAGCACTGCTGAAATTAATACTACAATGAGCATGTTGCAAATTTGGTGAAAATGGCTCCTTGTTCACAACAGAGGTAGCTAATGCTCATTAGTTAATCTGTGTGTTCTTTTATAAGAGAAGATTTCCTCCAAAAATGGACAGTGTCATGTTTGCATTTTCATGCGTTAACAGTTTTTGGGCCACTTGGTGGCAGCAAAAATAAGCTATAAACACGACTCTGTGACACACTTATCATATTAAGTACATAAAATTGATATGGTGAACTTGTTATCGAACAAATATTTTCTCGGAAAACAGCTGCGGCTGCAGTTGATACTATAAGAGCGGTGAGAGCAAACCAAAACGCTACAGTTGTGGGCTGCAAAACCGAAACAATGAGCTGAAAGATGCTAAAATGCTTTGAAGCGCTGAGGGAAACTGTGGAGACAGGTGATGATTCTCTGTGGGTTCATCACCACAAGCAACCTCTTTCAGATTACACACAGTCATTTTAATCCGTTGATATTATAAAAATATTGACTATAGCAGCTTTAAAAGCATCGTCACAAGCAGGTGAAGTTGTCAGGAGACAATAGCTAATAAATTCCAGCTGTGCCAGCTGATTGCTCAGTTGAACCTAATAAGCTGATGATGTCACAGGCCAGAACTGTAGGAGAGGCCTTTTTCACAGACGACATTTTCCCGTCATAGTAGAAATGTCAAAATGTCTCCTGACACCTCTACCTGCTTTTGATGATAATTTTAAAATCAAACTGAAAGCTGGAAATACTGTAACAAATGTGCCTCTTGGCTGTTTTTTAGTAACCCTACTTTTACACACAGTAAATATTAGTGGTTTCAAGTTTTCAATTTCACAGAATATTGACATCCATAATAAGGCAATCCAGGAGAAATTTTAGTCTACTCCTAAAACTATCAGGATGAAATACCAATTAATAAATGTACATTACCATGAAAAGTAGACGGGCCAAATGAATAATAACCTCTCTGGAGTCATTTCTATTTTCTCCAAAATTAATAGACTTTCAGACTGTAATAACCCCAATATGATTAAAAATTACAAAGAAAGAAAAAAAGATTAATTAAATGTTTAAAATTCCTCATAGGCATTACAACAGAAAGCAGATTTTAATTGATATGCATTACAACAGTAAACAGCACAGCTATCATTAATATGCAGGAAACATAGCATATTTCACTGTGCGCTTTGACTGTGTAAAATATTTAAAAAGCCTGCATGGAATTATTTTCAGGCAGTTCGCCTGAGAAAAAAACAAATGGGTTTCTGTTTTTACACAGGGCAAGATCCACGTCTCTGAAGGATAGCTTGAAAAGAAATGTGTATTTTCTCGGTTTTCTGGTCCAAGACGCCAGATTAAAGTTGTGGCCAGGAGTGTTGCTATGGCGATGACTCCTGAGCATTCAGCCTCTTCCTCATCCCGGTCCGTGAAATGTGAGTTTGAACTTCCTGAGGGCTTCCCATCCCCCGAGGACTTTGATTCATAGCTGAGTGTATTCACTGGGGAAGCTGACTTGCTATTGTTTGTTGCTATTTTATTATTCATCGACCTTTTTCATGTTTGAGTGCTTAATACTTGTTTAAGTCCAGCTTTCCTCTGCTTGAGGTGAGAAAGTGTTTCAAACTTCAGTGGAGAGCTGGTAATTCAGAGGCAGATTTATCATTTAGTAAATTTTATACCAGAAACCTATTTTTTATTGAAGTAATCACGCATGCTCTCAGACAAAATTTCATGTTTTTTCCCATATTTATTTTTGGTTAAATAATGGACATTTGCCATGAAAAATACTGTACGTATAGGCAGTAACCATCAACCAAACCATGAATAACAAGACCGCATCATAATAATTATATCATACAGGAGATACAATGAAAGCAAAACAACACAAACATCAATAACCTCACATTTAAAACCTGTCACAGACGTGAGTCCTGGTTCCACTGACAGACACCTACGTATTTTATATTATTACAGTGTAGCACAAGCAGGCACTAGATGTGGCACACTTTCAAAAGGAATTTGGCAGGCCTGGAGACTGCTTTGGTAAACATTTATCACATGTAGACGCACAAACACGGACAGCTTCACCATCGGAGAAGGATTTCCAATGCTAATAAAAGCTAAATATGGGATTTCATCACCTCATCTCTGCACCTGCCCTTCGCCTCAGCATTTCTCAGTTTGTTTCCTTGTAGGGCCTTTTCCCTCGAAGCTGAGGCTTGAACTTGACATACAAGTTAACACTTAAGATACTTCCTCGGAAGGTTTTAAGGAACGTCTTGAAAAGAAGTACTCCTGTCAACTCTTCCCAAACTTTGAGGAGGAAGAGGAGAAGTTACATTATTGTCTGATTACAAAGCATGTATAGCTGAGAAAAAAATGAACACGAAAAGGAACGGATGAGAGCAAATCTCTGACAGCCCACATTAACTATGTTTCCTGGTAATAATCAGCTGCAGAACCTGTAGGCCAAAACAAAATATTTCATTCTGTGCCCGAGTTAAACTCCCAAAACGTCATTCTTTGCAATTCTGAATTATTCTTTAAAGGAACAAAATGAAAAATCATGCAGAGGCACATTTTACTCGCAGCTGTCCTCTAGGAAGCCATTATAAAAAATTAAGAAACAGCTCTTTCTAATTTACTTGTGCGAGCTTTGTCAGCCTTTGCTGCTGGCTGAGAATCTTGTAACTTCCAGCAGTCAACTTTTCAGGAACTGAGAAAAGGCAGCTCTGTTTGGAGCATTTTTAAGTATGGGTTTTGTAAGCTCAAGGTGAGCGGAGTTTCCTTGGAGAGTGTAATCCTTCAATTAAAAAGGAAACATCAAAATTCTCCAGATCACAGGTCGACTAGGAGCAAAATCATAATGAGCTTAAGGAGCACATTTGCTGTCAAAACTGTTTGTTGATGCCTGTAGAAACTAATAAACGAGTAGCAATGGTTTGGTGTATAGCTTTGAAAAGTGACACGCGTGACGCAAATGACACGCCTGTTTTTTTAAAGCACGCACAAATTAATCATCACAAATACGAGGATGTTAGTTTTTCACTGCCAGAAGCTTGACTTTTATGTGAGATGACACTGTAATTTATATTTTGTGCTGTCACTTCTTCTGTGTCCCAAGATGATCAAAATTTGCTCCACGTAAATACATCTGTCTGAGTGTGAGATAACATTTTAGTGTTAATTTAACAATCCAATACGACTGGCATATTCTGAAGTGAGGAAATGAGAAGTTGCAGTATTTACTTCTAGTGTGCTGAATAAAAACTAGCTTGACTCTGTAGGTATGGAAAATAAATTAGCAACTCTAAGACTGGGTGGTTTGCTCATTTTAATAATGCATATCTAAACCTGCTGACCGGCTGAGGTTAATAGCATAACAGATATAAAATTCAACAAAACAGTACATTTTCGAGAGCAAATCTCAGTCTCTCTGGGAGGCTTTTACCATAACATTAAGTGAGCAAGGCTACTCAGAAGTTTTTGCATTGTTCATTCATAATGTACATGACCTGAGACTGAGATTTAATTTGTGAAGTTGTAGATCTACAGTCCATGGATTAAAAAAAAAAACCAAACAAATCTGGATTAAGAGGTATATGTTCATTATTCCTAATCAGCTATGGTTATTTAGCATACTTAACAGTTTGCATTTCTTTAAACCATAGGCTCCAATTTCATAACGTCCACAGAAAATCAAAATTTAATGGAAGATTAAAGGGTGCGCAGACAGGCAAATAAATCCTAAATTAATTCAAGGGTTCTCCAGTGCACCAATCGCTGGCAAAGACATGGAAATCACTCATTGTCTCCTGCCTTAATTACAAAAGCATGCACCGAGAGGAAGCCGCCAGACGAGGTGTCTACGAGGAAAGCTCGGTTGGGGATTTCTGCGTACCAATTGTCTGCCTGCAAGCCAAACTTGCTGCCACCTCTGCCACCACCTGTAAACTTGGACAGTGATTGTGCCTGCAAAGCTCTGCTGTCACCCACACTGTATTGTCATTCATGTATTCATACGCCTCTGCACGGAAAAGGTGAAAAGGATAAAAGGGTGGGTGTATTGGGGGGTTGCAGGGATGGGGAGTGCTGGGTGATGGGAGGACATGAAAAAGAGGACCAAACTTGAAAGTGGTAGGAGACAAAAGCACTAATGTATCAATGTACACAGTAGAACAAGTATTACATCACACTACTTAACACAAATCCAGTTACTTTTGTGCTGCAGAGGCCAAGTGAAAAAATGTGTGCTTCAAGTGGCATTTAAAAGTGAAATCTGCGTATTTTTCAACCTGGGTCTCATTCTCAAAGCTAATAGGTAATGCTAACTTTACACTTGCCACCTCTACTATAGAGTTTTGGGAAATGCGACACTGGCAAAACAATGTATAACAGGGCAATTAGTGTAACCTTTCCATAACTCATTTAAATTGCTTGTTTCTGAGTTCAAACCAATGGAAACACGGAAATTAGCCCCCTGGATTAACTGTTGTAGCTAACTGTGTAGGGATCTACTTTCGGGGCAAAGTCCCGTAGCTAGTTATCAAGTGGACTATTACGAGGATGATTATTAGTTATTTTCACTTTGACAGCTGACATATCAATGAGGGTAGGCTAAATAACAGAAACACCTCTCTGTATAATGCAGTACACAAAAGTAGCATAATCTACATCCTCTAAAATGATCATACAGTTGAATCAACACCTCTCTAAAACAGTTTCAACAAATACTGAACATTATAGCCTTCATGGACGAGGATCTGTTGGAGGACTGTTGTATTAGACTGCATTAATTTTGGCTAGGTGTTGCTACTAAACTGCCAACTGAGTGTATATCAAGAAACTGGGAGCTAGCAAACCAAACAGCTAGCTCAGGTAGACAGCAAGTTGTCCCCTATGATGATAGCTTCAATAAGAAATCCAGGGGGCTAATTACTGAGTCTGCTTTAGGTCAGACTCAAAGACAAGGCTTAGAAAAGATTTATGTAACATTTGAGTTGTTCTGGAAAGGTATAGGAATATACGCTGTCTTGCCAGAGTCCCGTTTCCCAAGCCTCTATAACAACATTATAACAACAAGTTTCAACATTAAAAAAATCTGAACAAGCTGGAACTGAATGTGTGCTCCATTTGATCTTAATCTAAATATACATCTGAATAATCCTTTAAAGTTTTGTATTTCATTAATATTACAGCTTTTATTCTTATTCCAATTCATTATTTTACTAGTATCATTAATGTTAGTTAGTTATGTTCTTGTTTTCCCCAACCATTTTCTTGTGTCCAATTTTCTTGGTTCTCCTTTTAGCGCGCTTCAAGCTACATGCCTTGTATACGTGGTCTTTATTAATCAAGTTGGTTGTTATTATTAATATCAAAAAACTTAAGGGCTCAGATGGAGTGGGTGAGTGGAGACATTTGTTGTCAGTTTTACAAAGTCAAAGCCATGAGGTTTGCACTGCACGAGAGGTTCCCTGAGAAACACCTTGTTATTCTAAGCCTGGAAACGGGGGCTCTGTACTTAGGTAATGCTTAGAGTAATTGGCAGCACTGCAGTGGAAGGAAGAGAGAATACGTAAAAGTCCCCACAGAGCCACAGAGATAATTGAGCAGAAAAGGTGTGTTTGACTAAAGCACTTTTCCTGTGCCATTGTTAGCAGCGGCAGACTGGAGCGTCAAGCAGGTGCGATCAGCCTTTCACGGATGGACTATGTGCACTTTTTGCTGCTAATTCACATAGTGACATCTGCATCGGTATTCAACATAAATTTGGATGAGGGCTGATGGGAGATTTACGATCCATGAGCAAGCCTGTTTGATCCCAGATTGTTATACTACATGTTGGATCAACACAAGAAAAATTGCCTGACTCTAAACACCACGCTAGGGGCTAGGCTAAATTATAGCCATATTACAGTCTCCAGATGTTTATCTTCAAGATGCATAAGATAAACCTGCCTTATCATCCTGAATCACAAAGTGGTTCTGCTAAAGGCTCAAAAACATCCCTTCATTACTTTTGTTGTTTGTATACTCACAGAAAATCTGCTTTACTCACAAGAAGTGATGAAACATAACATAATAAAAGCAAAACACTATCTCACAGGTAAGAAAGAAGCTTGCCCCTTGATATATTTTGGTCAAAACAGGATGATTTCTTTGTGTTCAGATATTCCATATATATATTTCCAATATAATTCCAGACCCAAAGTTACCTTATGTAGCCATCAATAATATAATTCTGATACCCTGAATGAATGAAGATGAAAGTGAAATCCATACTGATTCATTACTGAGTCCTCAGTGTTCAACAGTATGTCTTTGTCAGAAATTAACCACTGGCACAGTCGGAACATAATGACAGTATTTACATGTACACAGGATTTCGTATTTTCAACGTAGTTTTTCACTAAAATGTCCATCTCAGCCAGTAAACAACCTACAATGACAAAGCCACACAAAGAGCACAGGCACTTGATGTTCTCCCCAGGATGCGATAAAGCGGATGCTCCCAATTAACTGCATAAAAAGAATGTCACCAAACTGAAACGGCGTTTTCCCGGCCTCACATTCTGCAACCATGCACACATAAGTCGAACAAGACCTTTCAAAAAGACCTCATAAACAAGGGCAAGGATTTATTCAGCGCTTGACTAAAAGCATATTAAAATGAAGAATGAAAAACATGAGATTGAAAAAACAGATGGTGCACACGGTAACTGCTGCCTGACAGCCACTGATCCATCCACATCTGTACCCATCCACATCTCCTTCAGGCTCAGCAGGTGCCAGTGGTGCTGACGGTGGTGTAGCTGAACTTGGACATGGAGGTGGCCATCGACGTGGCCATGGAGGTGGCGATGATGCCATCGTCTCCTCCCTCCCTCCTCCTGCACCACCAGCACTGGTGGCATAGTCGACTGCGGCAGCAGCAGGCGAAGGTGGACAGCAGGGCCTTGCGGAAGCGTGTGTTCATGAAGCAGTAGATGATGGGGTTGACGCAGGCAGAGGTGTAGGACAGCAGGTGGATGAAGGAGATGGGTGCTCCTGAGAGGGCTCTGGAGGCTGACTTCAGGTCAAAGGCTTTCCAGGTGTTGGCTGAGTACAGGGGCATCCAACAGATGAAGAAGAGTGCTACGATCACCATCAACATGCGGATGACTCGCCTCTTGGCCTGCAACTTGGCCTCCGAGGTATTACTGCGGGCGCGCTCAGTCTTGGCCTGGGTGGCACTAGACGAGCCGGAGAGGGTTGGGAGCTCCACAGCAGAGGAGGCTTTTTTAGTCATCTGGATGTAGCAACCATCGTGGTCATCATTTGACCCCGCCACAGCCCTGTCTACGCCGTTCTTTTGGCCTGTGGAGGGTCGGGGCCCAAGTGTCAGTTACAGGTACAACTCAGTGTGCTTTACATTAAAGTGTATACAGCAAAAAGTGAGATTATAATAAATTAAATACAAGAACAGACAACACTGACAGCCACCCACCCTCCAATAGACAGTGGAGGCTGGATTATCCAAACAAGCAATAAGAAGACAGAAAAATGCTCAGATGTGTGTCATCCACATAAAAATGAAAGGATTTTTTGGTAACACTTTATAATACAGCCCACAATTTACATTTTTTTGTATGAATAAGGTACCAATAAAATAGTAACCATTTAGTTCTGTTACCTCAATTTAGGTACAGTGGAAGAAAACAGGACTATGGGGAAACAAGGGATTAACAACTGGGCATTTTAGAGGAGACGAGAAATAAATAATACCAGTATTTGTTTTTGAAATACTGGGTAACTTACAGGATACAGTACTGGAAACAAAAACTGAACTTTAAGATAAACTATGCTGACAACCTGGTTCTCATTGTCTAATTAAAGAGGCAAAAGGGGAGAACCGTCACATGTTACATTACAGCTTATATATCTTCTAGAACTGAAAGAACTGAACCTTTCCGAAGAACAAAAGCCTTCGGATGAGGGGTGAAACATCTTCAAGAACCTCAAGCAAGTCAAGTTGCCTTCATATATACATATATACCATAGAAACTCACTGTTCCCATGGACTTGTTTTCTTCCACTGAAACCTACATTTAAGAACCGCTCAGTATTTAATTTGTACCTGATTCATACAATGAATACTGATTCATACAGTGCATATCGCCCACTGTATTGTAAAGTGTTACTGATGTTTCTTTATAATGTTGCCCTGAGACAATCTTAGCTCCAGTAGATTTAAAACCACTGAGGGAAACATTAAATGTCTCATCAGTGAGGTAGAAGGAAAACCAGGGGACCTGTTGGATCAACTCTTGAAGTGTCTTGATGAAAATATCATGATCAACAGTATCAAAGGCATCATTAACAATGTGGGTGGAACAATAATTACTCAATTGTTTATATGAAATTTTTTTGTAGTGTTTTTCTCAGGATGGGCGTGCTTGAGCTAAGATGGTGGAATTCAGTATACTGTAAAGTATTAAAGGCTAAAAAAGCAGATGCAGTGCCAAGGATGGAAGTTTTATTAATTAGTATTATTTTTCCGTATCACAAACTAATAATAGACTACACTTCGGTTAGCAATAGATTAACAGTCGCTACTGAAGGCTATTTTAGATTGTCTCAACCTTGACACGCAAGACTGGACTCCGTGGAAACTAGTGCTCCGCATGCACACAGTTACTACAGCACTTGTCTTTCACCTGAAGGGACCACATTTCTGCTATATTGTTGTAAGGCCATGGAGAAGTTCCACACAGGCATGAAAACAAGTGGAGTAGGCTTTGTGAGTGTGAGAGGTGTATTTTTTGGATGTAACGTGCAAAACTGCAGGTAGCAACAAAATATGTCATTCCCTGCATTCCCTTGAAGTAAAACAAACAAATCTCCCCTTGTAGATTTATAACCTCTTATATCATATTTATTCACCTGTATTGCCCGAGAACGGTGGTTTGTGCCTATTAGGAAGTGCATAACATTAAAACTAAAACACTAAGGAATAACATATTTTAGGAATACTTAGTGCACTTTTGATAAATCCTGCTGTTTCCCTGTCTTTCTGTTATAATTAACTGGAGCTTCATACAGGTCTATAAAAAGTGAAATAAATGTTTTCATCTCCAGTATGAGTTAAACCAATGTGAACAAATAGCCTTTTGCAGTTTGGGTTGAATTTATGATGGACCTCACCAGTGGTCTCTCTGCTCTGGCTCAGCTCAAACTGAATGCCTCGGTAGAGCTCTCTGGAGATCAGACCGTAGGCTATAATCATCACTACTCCCGGGATGAAGAACAGAGTGAACAGCAGCAGCACATACCTGAAAAACAGCCAGAATGGAAAGAGAGAGGCATTAAAAAAAAAAAAAAAAGAGAGAGAGAGAGAGAAAGAGCAACAACTGAATCTGAGTTAAATCAGCCAAACCAAACCAATCTGGGGCCCAACACTTCAGATTCTGCAGCTACTAGAAGAAAACTACCTGAAAAACTTACTTGTGAATAACAAATCGTATCTTCCTTTCCTCACACACCTTCAGTCATGTTTCGGAGCTGTGCTGGAGGCCCTGCAGATGGCTGACCCCTCCCAACGGCCCTCTTTACCCCTATCCTGTCTGGATAAAGGTACTGCGGCATCGCCAGCCAGCTTTGCAGCCTCTCCCCGCAGGGTGAAAGCCTCCTCAGCACCGTGCGGTTTAAACTCTCCTCTTGCTCTATCTCTTTTAGGGATATTTGTATTTACCCCTCAGGGTGTTCTGCTGATGCCATGTTTGTATATATCTATACATTTTATATGCTGCTGCAAGTTGATCTATTTGTTTCTTTGAATTACATTACATTATTTAAATTATTACACTTTCACATATACTGTACATCTGCTTGGCACATAACTCTAACTCTTCTGTGCATTTGTTGTACATTGTGCATTCATTGTGCAGGTTGTGCAGTGGTGAGAAACATTTTAGATCATTTACTTAAGTAAAAGTAGCAATCCCACACTCTGAAAATACTCAGTTACAGTAAATGTCCTGCATTTAAAATCTATTATTAGTATTAGTATTAGTATTATGACCAAATGTAACAATAGTTACAAAGTAAACTTGCTCATTAGGCAACAAAAGACATTAGTCTTCTGTCAGCATTATGCTATTATATATTATATAATTGGATTTTTATTACTTCTGCATTAACATGTAATTAACATTTTAACACCATAGCAGGTTGAGGTGGAGGAGATTTGAACTCATTTATATGCTGTAAGGTAGTTCAATCTGTAACACTGCATCATGTTTAAAAAACTGTTCATATGTAAATATGTATTTTGTATGTAAAATCTTAATATATAAAGTTACTAGTAACTACAGCTGTAAAATAAAAGTAGTTGAGTAAAAAATTGCAATATTTCCCTCTGAAATATAGTGTTTAAAATAGCATAAAAGGGAAATGTAAATGTCCTTCGTTACATTCCATCATTGGAACCTTGTTGTAATAATATTCTTTACATTTGTGATTTCTAATTTTTACTCTTGCTACATATTGTCTACCGTCTTGTATTGCTCCCTGTGTTGTCTTGTAAATTGCACCGAGGACCAAGAGATTTGTTTTTTGTCACAGAAACAACATAACATTGACATATTATCACCTTTTAAGTTAATACGGTGAACGTGTGAGAAAACAGTTTCTTATTTACACATCGAGCAGACTCGGAACAACATTATCATACAAGGCGTGTTGCTGGTCAGCTCATGAATGTAAATCCAATATCCACGCTCCGTTTTTTTTTTTTTTTAACTCAGAGGGAAATATCTGGCCATCACACTGCTGAATTCTCCACTATGTTCACCAGCTAGTTGCCAACTGTTGTCTGTTTTCCCTTTGGTACTGGGCTGGTAGCAAACAGTTGGGTTTTTTTTTAAGCGTCTTCAAAGAAAACAACGCAATGAGGATAAACCAAAACATTAAAGCTACAGGCCCAAAAACCTAAACACTGAGCTGAAAGACTCTAAAACACTCCGTAGGGCTGAGAGAAACTGCAGAGTCGGGTGATAATTCTCTGTAAGTTTGAAACAACGAATAAGCCCTTCCACATTACACACTGGTATTTGATCCTTTGTTAATGTAAAAATAACGACAATAGCAGCTTTAACATAAAGCTTAGAATTTATGTCTCTTATCCTATCAGGTGAAGATGGATTGGCTCCAACTGGTAACTGAGTACAAGAAACTGGAGAAAATGCTAAAAATTATTTAATTCTTTTCAATCATTATGTGCTGTCAAATGGACACAGTATCCAAACATAAGTACACATTAGGTCCCCATAGTTTGCAGAGTTAGGTAGGTTAGTTTGACCAGTTGGATCAGTTTGCCGGTGCAGGTCTAACACTACAGCACACTGTGTTCTGTTTTTTTTTTATTTAAGGAGGCGGTAGCCATCCTGTTTAACCCAGGAAAGGTTTTCAACACAACCTTATCAAACCGACCTTTTGACAAATTGACAGCTTACACAGTAACACAGTGCATATTGACAAATGGTGACAACAGGACCTCAAATGAACACAGTATGACGTACTTTAGACAATACACATGGTTACTTACAACAGAAAAAGGTGTAACAATTCTTTTGGAAGCGATTTCCTGTAGGAAATTATATCTTACCAAACAAACACGGATAAATATGCTGTAATATAACTGTCAGAGAGATTTTCCACAGCTTCGGGCTGTTTACGCAGCTGTTTTCTGATCACAAATGCTCCATTTATTCTCTCGCAGAAAGAATAACAATCATGGCTCCCTCGAGTGCCTGGATTGACGACACCTCAAAGAAAAAGTCGTGAACAGAGTAAAGAGCATAAAAAAAATAGAACAAAACGTTGACAGAGGGGGAATTTTTCAATCATCTACAAAATTCAAAGGGCTCAGAACCTCTCTCAGTATCTCACCATCAGTATCAAACTACAGATACGACCCTGCCTGTATTCTGTCCTTCGACACTGTATAGTTTTGTTTGAACACGCTGTAAAAAGTACAATGAATGAGTTGCAGAAAAACCTACTCAGGATTATAAAAGTACAGATCTTCATCGGTCAGTCAAATGAATAAAAACCTATTTAGCTGAAGCGTTAGCGCAATTATTGTAAAAGAGAAAACTACAAAGAGTAAGCCATGAACAAATAAGATCAGATGTCCAGATGTCACTTTGATCGTGATAAATTTTTACCATCTGCAGCCGCATCTCCCTTTTGATTCGTCGCAATCAGAGGATGCTCTTCTTAACCACCGATGACCAGTCAGTACATGAAAGCGACAGCAGAGAGGAAGAGACGGGGTGTCTTTCATTCTCTGATATTCTAATGTCTTCCTGGGCAACCCTCTGAACTCTGCACAGCCCTGCTCTTCCACTTCTCATTTACAAAAAAAGGCTTCAGTTGAAGCCTCTCATCAGCTTGCTGTCATACTGAAAATCTGTTGGACAAAAGCTGTCAGGAAGTGAACATGTAGGAGTGTGGGAACACACTAAAAAAAAAAAAAAAAAAAGGTGCTGGTGGATTTCTGTGTGTGTTTTTCCTCAAGGGGAAACCCATATGGATGGAGCCGAAGCAGAGGGACACATGAAAAAAACATGATGAATATTCATACGGAGCTCTTTGGACTGTTCCCACATCACCTAACTGGGGAAGGTGTGCTAGGTTTATATTATTCATCAAAGAGAGTTAAATTCATGTGATGTCTCAACTGGTCCAAACTGTTATAACCTGATATGAAGCGGACCTCTGGAAAACCTACTGGAACACGAGAAGCCCCAATCTGAAGGGGACCCATTGACAGTCAGATCCGGTCCGAACGGCCCCCAGAAAAATTAGACCCAAACTAAAATGTGTTCAATCCAAACAGACACTTACTTTATTTACATAGCTATATAATGTAACTTTTTAAACCAGGAGAAGTGCATCGCTGAGATTAAATATCTATTTTACAGGGGTGTCCTGGTCAAGACAACACATAGAACATAAAACATAGAGGTTACAAAAACCTAGACCAAAGACTGCTATTAAAATGTGTCCCGATGTCCTACAAACTAATTACAAAAAGGGACAGAACATTCTGACGCCAAACTGAATAAAGATAAACAGATCTAGAAAATGAGAATGTCAATCACACTCTAAAATATAATTTAAAAGTTGAAACAGTTTTGCATAAGCCACTGATTTCCTAAAATATTTTCTCCAGCGTGCCACATGATCAGAGCTAATACTGAGCACGCTCAGATCCATTGAGATCCACTCCAGCACTAGACAGCTTGACACACAGACCCAAGACCTGATTAGGTTGAGTTTCATTTGGCCGAACCAGGTCGGATTCTCTTAATGGCCAGCGTGGAGAGGAGTGATCACAGACTGCACACGGCGGCCCGGAGTCTGCAGGCCGATCATATAGCAGGGCACTACCGGGGGCTGAATCTATTGTGGTATCCTTAACTGAAACTACTGGCTGCCGCTTTTGTGGCCACCGGGCTTCATTTTCTTATGCTGCTGTTGAGAAACAGTGAATGGTTTGCCCTCAATTCTGCCTCAGACTACGTACAATCTACTTGATCTCCCTGATGGAGGTTGTTGGGTCTATATGCAGCCTGAGAAGAAGACTGCAGGCATTTCTGTGGCTTGAAGAAGGTCCTGCCGGTGCCTGTTATATTTCAATTTACAGTTAATATTCTCCTACAAAGATGTGAGAATTGTGTATCAATCAATACACTCAAAACTCTTTGTGGTAAAGATGCAAATACAACATTATCTTCCATAAAGTGTCCCTAAGGTCCCTATCAAGGAAACTAAACCAGTTTTTTCTGTATTATTAATGCATTAATGATACAGAGGTTTATCGCATTTCTTTTTATATTTTTGTTTGTTCTACACTACCATTATTATGGTATTATGGAAAACACAATAACACGCAATAACCAATTTCTAGATTCAGATATTTGAAATATATATATCTCGAGATCTGAGCCCTTTTTTTTTTATGTACATAGCCTATCTATCTTTCAAAAAAGCCAGATATTTGCTCCTGGAATGAAAGCTGTCAAAAAAAAAAAAAGCTCACTTGCTCTGTTAAAACACTGACTGCACAGCATTTTGATTGTCTGACCTGAGGCAAGGCTAAATAAATAAACTGCAGCCAGTGGTGCAAATGTGCCAGCTTCAGTGGGTGATGTGAGCAGAACTGATCTGGGCTGCAAAAATGGCTGTTTTTGTGTCATTATAAGTGACATTTTGCAGGTGAACCTCTCCCCTAAAGTCCTGCTTTTGATTGAAAAAAAAAAAAAAGCATTTTAATAGTTGTGTGGTTGAAGAAAGTCTTTTCTAATACTGATATTGGTATAAAAACAAACTTTTACAGGAAACTATCAAAAGGAAACCTGTGAATGAGCTTGTATTTTCTTAATGCTGAGCTATTCTGATGTCAAATACATCTAAACTGCTTTCATAATGCAGGCCAATTGTAGGTTAGGTGTGCACTGTACGCTTTATTATGTAAGTAGCGTTGAAGATTGGATCATAAAATGTGGTTGAGACATTTACAGGCTCAAAAATTGAAAGTCTACTGTTATCTGTACTTCCTACAGAAATGACAGACTGTCTGGGATGAGGAGGAGTCAAAGACACTCCTGCACAGACAGAAACCTTCACACAGGAATAACAGGGATTCTCTTCAATACAAAATTATATTTGATCATATTGAAATGTCTACATTATGTAGTACATTGATTTGCCCTAGTGAATAGATTATCATCCTCCACAGAACCTAAGATTTTTGTTATGTAAACCGGTCACACCATGCATAATCATAATTATAAGACTTTGTCTTTGTCAAATTTGTCTTTGACTTGACAAAATTGCTTCAGTAACCACATTATGGCTCTTATGTGTCTTGATATCATTTGCTCATCATGTCGGACTGTGATTTGAGTCTTAAATTGGATGCTTCAGTAGCTGTAAACTGCTTCATTAGGTGAAAAAAAAAGGTGGCGTTGTCACAAAAATCCTTGCAGGCTGAGTTTCAACCCCTAATTTCAGTGTAATATCAAAGACGGCGATGATGGGTGAAGATGAAACTGTGAATTAAAAAGCTGAAAGGTCCTCGCACTCGGTGACACATCTGGACTTTAGACATCAGAGCCTCGACTTTCTTCCTCCTCCTCCTCCTCCTCCTCAGCCGAGCAGACTAATTAACTGGTCTCCCACTGCCCGTCTTTCCTAGTGAAGCTTAAGAGTTTGATAGACAGTCAGAGAAAACAGAACTCTTCAGAGTTTGACCACAAAAGGCTGTCAAGTAGAGAGACCTACAGGGTTTGACTGTGTTCAGCTTCTTCTTCATTTTAATTGCGCAATCCTGCAGTACCCAAAGTTGTTCATGGACAGATCTAGGAAAATCCCTAAATAGTATATCCAAAAATATTTTAACATATCTTATTCTTGACTGTAAATCCATCTACTCGGGGTGCTTTTTAACAACAAAACAGCATTTAATGGTCCTCGGAGGGCGAGTAGACGGATGGATGACTTTCCAGATGCAGAACAATCCAGGCTGTTTTGGCAATAATCATTTTCTCGGCTGACCTTTTGCCTAAGCTTTACTCCTCCCTCCTTCCCAGTGTACACTCAGGAGCCAAAGAACAATCATGTTGATTTAAAATGATGGAATAATGCTAACATGCATCCTCACAGTACCAATACTGAAGGCAGAAACACCACAGTATCTCTGTCTAATAATGTAGGCCTAGTCTCTACTTTCTTTCCAAAGCTCTTCTTGTGGAACGACCCCTGCTATGCTAGAAAGCAGATCAATTTCATACTGTCTCTAATTAAGCCTCAACAGGAGCTGCCTGCTCATCTTAAAAAAATTGTCTCCCACCTAATTATTTCACTCATTTTTCAGACACCACCCCTGGAACCACCTTTACAGCTTCTGCCCATGGGCTCAAAATGAAAATGACCTTCTCTCCATAATCACCTATAGTCTGTCTCCCTCTCATATGTCTTCCTGGCTACACAAACTCTAAACTCACCTTAAAGGAATAGTTAGACATTTAGGGAAATACACTTACACTAAATATGACGCTGGGAGATGGTTAGTTTAGCATAAAAACTGAATGCAGGTGCGGGCTTTGTCTTCCAAACAGACATAGGAGTGGTATCAATCTCCAAATCTAGTGTTGGACAGTAATCTATTACTCAGTAAAGTGTTAAAGTAATGTGACTGCTATTTTCAGTAATAACTAGTGTAATGGATTACAGGTTTAATCTAGTATTTACATTAGAGTTACCGTACTAATCCCAGTAATGCTCCGTTACTTTGGCAATTTGGGGGCCTGGTACATGTTAGCTTAATTCAGGGGCTGGAGGTGAGTGGAGGCAGTAAGCTTGTAAATTAAGATGGAAAAGTTGATTAATGAGAAATGCGCCTCACATTAACTCCAAAGTTGTTGTATTTACACATTGTGTCTTCTTGTGGCCTGATTTATTTTACTGCTCTGAGAACAGTGAGTTGCTTGAGGTTTGGAAAAGGAATTTGAGATACTGCCAAAATGACCACATCAGCATGCAGTCTATTTTCTAACCGCAAGCAATCTGTAAAAAGTGGTGTTATTGCTTCAAAAAATGAAGCTGCTTTCTGTTTGTATATTGCCCAGTGACACTAAAAGTAAATTAGAGTTTCTCACCACATTTTGAAGCAAAGCTACGCAGATTGTATTCCCTTCCCTAACTGACCTTGTCTATTTATCTTTTACTCAATTTTGCCTGTCGTGGTTGTGGGAGCATGTCCACCTAATTATCATCATGCATATGAAATCTTTAAAAGGTTTTTATAGACGGTGCAGAGTTTGTCCTTTCAGACTGGCAGATATCATCGCTGTGAACTAGCCAGCAATCCCCCAACAAGTCATGCCAGCAACGCAAGACAGATGGTTTTTCCATCTATCATTAAAATCAGATCAGAGAAATGTTTGATAAACTAATGAATAACGTGATGATTTTTATTTATGCATGCTGTTTTTACTTGTTTATTCTAGGTTATTCTGTTGCTTTGTCAATAAAGCAATAATTAATGCCTCCTCTTAGCACTTATGTCCCATCCCTGCCACCGGCGGTCTCACCAGTGCTTACCAGGTCTGTTCAGCTTGCTCGCTGGGCCAGTCCAGGCGACACATGTGGCCGACAGTACTGTTGGTCTTGGGGAAATACTTGAGGGTGCTGAACACTGGGTATGGCACCATGATTAGCAGTGACACCACCCATGTGGCGGTGATGACGCGGTAAGCGTGGGAACGGGTCTGCCACGCGCGAGACTTCAGCGGGTTACAGATGGCGCTGTATCTCTCAATGGCAATGGCCACAAGGCTGAAGGTGGAGATGCTGACGGAGATCCCTGCAGGGAAGAAAAACAAAGAGAGCTGGCTGAGGCAGAGGCAACAATGGCGGCCGGTTGGCGGTTCAGTTGGATTCTTAGTCAAGGTGTCTCAACAATCTAATGGGAAGAGCACTATGAAATTTGGTACGGCTATTCATGGTCCAAAGAGGATAATTACAAACATTGTTGATGACCCCTTGTCCTGCCATCATCAAGGAAAACCTTCCACTTGTACACAAGACATTAAACAAAACCTACTGACTACATTTATGCTAAATGTGATTTGATTTCATGAAAATCTTAAGAATGATAAAGCCAGTGGGCACTGACTTATTTAAACATTAGGCTGGACTGCATGGGTTACGATACAGTTCAATTTTTTGATCCAGTTACCAGTCGGTAAAATACCCAGATCCGTCAACTCCAACACTAACAAATGTCATTTCATACTTTTTATATCTCCAATCTATTTGTAATAGCAAAGAGCAATGTGTGAAACATTGCATTTTTTTAGCCACATCAGTGGTGGCAGATTAGATCAGCGGTAGCTTATTAAGTTTATTTCTGTAACAGCTGAAGAGTTTGTGTGTTTTCTGGATGATGTGCTCTCTGTAGCTGGTGTCTGCATTCTGCCAATGACTGTTATTGAGTGAAAAGACACATCACTCTCTAACACCACTGTCTTGACCGTGGGAGGAGTGTGTTTTTGTAATTCAACTCTCTTTTCTTGAGGAATCAGAATCAGGAAAAACTTTATTGATCCCCACAGGGGAATTTGCTTTGTTACAATTGCTCAAAACTCAGTTAGGAAAGATGAAGTAAATAAGTATAACTACCATTAAATAATAATAAGAATAAATACACAACAACTGAATAGAAAATGAACAAATGCAAATGTGCAAAAAGTAAAAAGTAATGTGCAAGGTAGAATCACAGTATGGACAAAAGGGCAAAATGGAAACGTGCAAAGTAGATAAATAGTCATTTAAAAGTAAATTACCCGTAATGTGCAAAAGTAAACTGAACGAAAAGTGTAATGTGGGTCAACAGTAAATTAACTGTGTTTAGCAGCAGAGTACTGATGGAGATATGCAAGAGGGAAGTGATTTACAGTAATTCAAACATAAGTTAGCAGTAGTGGCAGGACATTGTGGAAGTCGTAAAAATTGTTCAAATTCAGCAGAAAGCGGAGGAGTTGTATATCTGGAAGGCCACAGGAAGGAAGGACCTCCTGTGGCTTTCATTGGAGCACTTAATCATTCTGAGTCTCTGGCTGAACATGCTTCTCTGGCTAACCAGAACACTGTGTAGAGAGTAGGAGAGGAGGAGGAGACATGCTCCTCTCTGCGACTACATGCAGAGGATCCAACTCCACCCCTAGGACGGAGCAGGCCTTCTGAATCTGTTTGTTGAGACTGTTGGTGTCGGGCATTCTCAGGCTACTGCCCCAGCTGACCACAGCGTAGAAAACGCATGGCCACCACGGACTCATAAAATGTCCAAAGCATGGTGCCACAGACGTTGAATGACCAGAGCCTTCGCAGGAAAAAGAGCCAACGCTGGTCCTTCCTGTAGAGAGCCGCAGAGGTCCCGGTCCAATCCAGTCTGCTGTCCAACCCGATATCCGGTTGGTAGGCGAAATGGAAAGGATCCAAAGAAGGCTTGACGAATTCCACTTTCAAAAGCCTTCATGATGTGCCAGGTCAATGTTACCGGCCTGCTGGCACTGGGAGGAGACTTTTCAGTTCAGGAACCAGGCAGGATGTTTTCCACAACACAGGGACCTTCTCCAGACGTAAAGTGAGGTTAAAGAGGTGCTGGAGTATGACACACGGCTGGGGGTTGCAGGCATTGAGCACCCTTGGGCTGATGTCATATGGCCCAGCAGCCTTTGCAGGGCAGAATCTACTCAGCACCCTCCTCACCTGGTCAACGGGGATGGTCAGCGGGTTGGAGGTGTCGTTGTTGCTGGATGGTTGGTGATCAAAGTGATCCATGTGACACCGATGCCAAAGGTGCCTACACAGACCTTCCAAGTCTCAGTAATGATGCCCCAGACCTGTCACTCTTCTCACAAGACTGACATGATCTTTTTCTGGCTCATGTGCTGAAGGGAAAAAAGAAAATCTCATTTAACAGGATGAGGCAAGAGAAGCCCTGTTTTGCCCCCCAAATGTGAAAATCTGCCCAGTTTTGCATCAGCATGCACTGTAAAACTTTCTAAGCTGTTGATTCACTTTCTTTCTCAAAAGTCAACAAAGTCAAACAAAAGCAAAACTGTTCCATCACCACCACTATAGCAGTCAGAGTGACTAGCCTATCAAGAGAGTCTGCTTAAAGTCAAAATATTTTTTAACATATAATCCAAATCCTCGCAATGGCACAATAAAACCTCTATTATCTTAAGGCACTTTCTCTATAGGGCTCAACACAGGTCTTATTCCTTTAGAGACAATCCAAGGCCAAGCTGTATTTGCTTGCATGAATATGCATAACCTGCAGAGGGGGAGCGAGCTCACTCGGGACACAGACTGTGTTCTGAGGGTGAGCCCGGGTTTGACAAACAACATTAATAAGACCCATACCTGTGTGTTACCAACCACTAGAAAGGACCCTCCCCCACCCCCAGGAATAAATTCACCAAACTGATCCTCCGTCATTACGAGAGGCAACAACTTCAAATCCACCATTTCACTGTTACATATTTATCCCCATTCATTGTTCCTTCACGATAGATGAGCATATCCTGTCTAAACCATAGCTTTGCATTATCATTCAAGGGAGGAAGTCATTATGCATACTCCTATGCATGGTGCAATTCAATTTACAGGAACCATATTAAGCATTTGAGTGGTGGACTGCTCTATGGCTCGGTTGAGAACAATTTATCCTCTCCCTCTGCTTTTGCATCAGCCTTTTTTGATGGTCTCTCCTGTCAACCGCTAATAATATAGTATAATATAGGACCAAGTATTATAATAATAATACTTGGTCCTTTCTATTGAAAAGAGCTTTGTTATCAGAAGCTAAAACATTAAGGATTTAATGTATATTGTAAACTGCAAATTTAAAAAAAAAAAAAAAAAAAAAAACAGAAAAAAACTGCAGATCTGTAGATAGCAACTTAGAGAAGACAGAACCGTGCGGATATTTGGTGTGGGAAGTGATGTAGAGTCTGATAGAAGCAGAGAACGCCCTTCTGTTACTTCTGCGATAACAGAACAAAGGAGCTGACTCGTAGAGATACTCAAGAACAAAGAGAACATCATCGTCACAAAAATACCTCTGTATGCCTATTATTATCTGTGAGCAATCGGAGCGACTCTGCTGTGCATTATTAAAAGCACTTCCGCTGTTTAATAATTTTTTGATAGCTACTACACTGACATGAACCCTGAAAGGATACTGCATCGAACCAAAACCACTCGGCTAATGATGCCCCTAAGATGGAGACGTATAGTTACATATTGTATGTACGTCTATTGACACAGCCCTCAAACTGGGCTTACCCACTTCACACAGGGGGGCAAGGGAGACTTTAAGGGGGGCATGGAGGGAGAGATGCGAGGCAAAGATACAGCAGGACGTAACAGAGACAGGTGCATGCCGTGTTCTAAGAACAACAGAAAGTTAGTTATTGTAGTCTTCATCAATACGGTCAAAAATTGCACTCCTTTTCTGAGTCATTACTAAGTCAAATCTGAACACATAGACATGATAAATATATTTTATATAGGCTAAAAAACCAGGCTCAAGTTGTAGCCCACAACTTACTGAATCCATAGTAATATCATAATTTATGTTTACATCCAAGATCAAGGTGAGTTGTTAGCATTCTCCACCTGTGATCATAGAACTAGAGTTACAATTTTTGTTTTCGTTTTTTTACACCCTGAGCGTACAGACAGAGGCTTCACTGTCTGTACGCTCAGGGTGTAAAGCCTTCTTGCAAAACGCCGGATGGAGAGGCAGCCCACTTGTTCCATGACACAATCCTGATGGACTGGTGACCGCTCCACACTGCCGGTCAACTAGAATATCCACCTCCAGCTCTGGCTACGCAGAAGGAGGTGGGTGGCACAGTCAACACACGCAGATCTCAAAAGTGCACCGGCACTGTACGAGTCTCGCACAATAAGTCTCTCACACCCACACTTCTCTTTCAAGTGCTAAGCGGAGACAGTGAAAGACCAAACCACACACAAGGGGTTTTTCTTTTGTTGATGCTGGAAGGCAGTCACTCCCAGCCACAGTGCCAGCTTGTGCTGATTGTGGAAATGAGGAACACGGAGAGGTGGGAATTTTGATCTTTCTCTCTCTTTTCCAGCGCGGCTAGGAGGAGGAATAATCAAAGGAAACAATAAAAAGTAATGAGCAGAAGAAAAAGAAGCATTATTTACATAGTACTTTAGTAGAGTGCTTTACATAGCAAAGAGACAAAACGCATAATTAAAAGACAAAACTCATTACAAAAAAAGCATTAAAAAGCACTTTAGATAAAACATAAACTAATAAAAGAAATATCACAAAAGAAACACTATTCAAGGAATTTAGTTCTAAAGGAATAGCTGGCTATTATTAGGAAACACACTTATTCTTTTCCTGCAGAGAGTTCAATAAGAAAGTGAATACTACTGTCATATCTGTTGTCTGGTAACAATATAAGGCTAGAGCACGTTCGCTTAGCTTAGCGAAGACTTAACAGGGGGCGACAGTTAGCCTGGCTCTGTCCTAAGGTAGCTAAATCTGCCTACCAGCACCTCCAAAGCTCACTAATTAACACTTGACCAATGACACATTACATCCCCTTCGAAAACTGCGGTGGAAGGAGGGAGTTGCTGCCCGGACTCAACAAATATCCTGCAACACAACTCCCCCCAAATCTGCAGTTGTCAGTTTTACATTTTGTTTTTTTGTACGAATGGAACAAACAAGATACAGTGTGTTAGATAGTGAGCTTTAGAAATGCTGGTAGGGAGATTTTGTTACCCTTGAATAAGGCCATGTCCAGCTAATTAGCTTTATACTTATGGGGCGCAGATACGATCTACGATTGATCTACTCATATACGTCTCAGCAAGAGAGGAAAAAACCATATTTAAATGTCGAAACGACTATTTTAAGAAGTGATTTTATACAACTGCAATGATTTTGCAAGCCTGAAAACAAGGAAGGTGCAGTTATTTTTAGCAGCAGGGCCTGTTTTAGGAACATGAATGAAGGAGTGAGGCAGTCATCTTCACCACCAACCAGCATAATAACTGCATGAGAAGTCGGGCTATATTGCTTTCCCATGAGGCCGGCCCGCATACGGTTGAATTGGCTCATTATATTTAGCAGAACACAAATTTCTACGTGATTTTTCAGGGCATGGATGCATGAAGATGAGTAGCTCAGCCTGATAGAGCCCCATTAGAGCGTGAAGCTGTGTGAAATAGAGCCACAGGTTTTCAATTGATGTTTTCAGAACCAACACTGAAAAAGACTGATGGCTGGGAGGTTGTGCACATTCATACTGAAGGGTAGTACACTTCCAGGTGATGTATAGCACTGACAGTCCAGTGATTTGAATTGATGCCACAGTTGCAGGTCGCCACAGATAACTCAAAGGAATTGAGCTTCTTGCCTGTAGGATTAGATTCTTGTTGTGGAGCACTAGGCCCAAACTCATCCACCCTTTCAACATTTCAGTCCACACCCACTTGACCATCTGTTTTATTACTGCCAGGGGAAGGCAACAGTGATCTTAGATCAGCGCTTGTGATGGACCAATTTGCTTTGCCTCTACAGAAGAGTTATGAAACAAAACAGGAAATCTTGGTGTAGTAGAAGACACTTTAAAATATACTGCAGCAACTGTATATACAGTAGATCATACTCTCCCATGCATTAATATTGTATGTGGATTAAGCCAAAGTGCATCAAGAGGACACAGTTGCATTCTTCTTCTTTATGTGAATTCTGACTTGTGAAATAATCAGCAGCTGCTTCACGACCAGTGAAACTCATGAACCTCCTTTTAATTTTACATATGCACAATAATGCCAAGCAATAAAGTATAGCCAGCACCTTAGTATAACTCCTGCTGGTGTTGCTACATTTTTATGTGTGTATATTAAACAGAGCGGAAAGTTTTCCACTATATGCATGTATCATATGTCCCATTTATTGCTTCTGTAGGTCTCTTCTAGTGGAGTTTTCGGACAGGCACGCTGATTAAAGCTTCACTCCCTGACACTTAGCAGTACTCAGAGACTAATGTTTGAGAAGGGGATAATCTGCAGTGATTCTGGGCAAGGTGCTGCCAAGTTAATTACCAGTCAACTAACCAACAGAATGCTCCCTTTTCCCCCAGCGCTATTTCCCCTTTCTAGGTTGAACACCCTCTAATCCTTTTTCTTTTTCTTGTTCATTAAACCAGAGTCGGGCAAAGGTCTACTCGTCCGCTTGAACTGTGAAGCTTGCAGTGGTGGATCTTTCGGCACGCCTCAACCTGGGAGAGAAGAATAAAATTCCTCAGCTGAAACTATGCCCTTAATTTCTAAAGTCCCACCAAATTCTTACTTGAATGTTGCACTGAAGAAGCCTAAAGCCATTTTAACTTTACACCTGGAATGAATGTGTTACAGGTGCCAGACGCCCCTGCAGCCATTCCTGTTAAAGTTGGTTGGAAGCCTTGAAAATCCAAATTCTAATATATTATGCAAACTGCACCTCACAACATAAGTTGGTTGGTAATTGCATCATACCACCAGCAACAAAAACACAAGCACGGATACATCAGCGTGATTGAAGGCTGCACACATACACAAACGCACACACCAAGAATATTAACAACATCGATCTCATAACTGCCACCAAAACAACACAGGGGCTATGATTCACATGGTTATCGAGCTAAGGGCAGATGGATGGATGCACGGGCGAATCGCTGAACAGAACGATGGATGGTGTATTATGTGTCTAATGGTCGTGTGCTAACAAATGAGTTTGCAAAGAGTAGATGACCTGGCCAAGCAGCTTTGTCGCAAAATCAATGGCTGAGGATAGTCACAATGATCCTGTGTATTGATTGGTTTTGGCTGGCACACGCGTGGGGGGGGGGGGCGGGAAGTAAAACTGCTCCAAAGAAGAGGAATGGTTTTTCAGGCAGTTAAAAGGCAGGACAGGAGTCAGTGGTACAAATGCATCTTTTGAATAAACTGAGCGAACGTGTTGTCCCATTAGCGGCTGAGCTAACAAGTTAACTGAGCAGACGATTACCAAGTACGCTCACTCGGAGAGCTTTCCTCCAATCAAATGGAGTACGCGGACGAACTCACCGTGCCACCTTAGCTCCTGGTCAGGACATAGCTGCATCTAGCCTTACCCTCCCTAGAATTATAGTCTTGTTAGAGCAGAAAAAAACTCAAACCAGGCAAAATGATATTCTTATGCACTGTACGTATTGTGCAGAAAAAAATTCAATGTTGTTGCGGTCAGGAAGGAACAATCTACCTCATTTGCAGTGAAGGACATCCTGTTCATTAATCACTGTTTAATAAAAGCCCAGTATTTATATGGTTTGAATACATTAGTATCACAATCATTCATTATCAGTTAAACTACTCTGTTGCCCTTACCTTGAAATAACACAAAAGGAGCCAAATAAGAAAAAGTTTGTATTTAAAGGCTGAGGGACCTCTGCACTCCTCTTCCATATCACAGCTCAGGGAGCCCAGTAATTGAAAAGGAGCTTCGGCGAGCCTGTGCTCACAGATGGTGCATCACATTTCTGAGAAAATAATAGGATTGTGGGCCTCACCATTGAATAGCTCTTCTCAACCATTCAAAGTGATGTGAAGAGACAAAGTCTTACAGCGGATCTCGGTTTCTTTGCCATCTCTTGTGCTTCAGTCTGACTCAGGCCTCACGTGGCACCTTGACTCTGGGCTGATGGGAGCCAGCTCATCGCTAAGTCACACTCCTGAAGACGTGTGACTGTTGGAGCACTTTCAGCACGATGGTTACCTTCTGACAGGCAAAATGAGGCCCGGAGAAAAGCCTCTCTGAAAGATAGGCTCTTGGTAGATATCGAGCAATTTTCAGGCAGGATTCTAAAGCTGGAGCACAGTATCAGATTTGCCACGGTCAGCCACTGAAAATAGACCAGACTTCCATGTTAGAATAATAAAACAGCTAGAACCCAGCCCATGAATCGCGAGATTGATCTTATATAGATGATCAGATTCATTAGATCTCTGGCTTTGGCTCGTTGTGTATGATTTTGGAAATAATTGCCCTTTTTCATGCAACACGAATTCACATTTCATTTCAACTTTAAATACAAAAGAAAATGACTTCTCATAAGCAAGGATTTTAGTATTCTTCTTGTAAATAGAACATTTATGAAACCAGTTAAATTCATCTGTCTACTTGTTGGTCATACTATTGACCTTATGTGGACAGCCTAATTTTTCATTTGTTCGCTTTCTGCTTTTACCTCTGAGCTTCTGCTATTTAGCATGAATGAGCCTGGTGACCGAAGTGACTTATTAATAGTGCAATGAGTAAGATTTTTACTTCCCTCAAATATATACTGATTTTAATGATCAATACCAAGCCTTCAATGATCAACTGATGACTTCCTCAACTCACTGCTAAGTTTGGAAACAAAAAGCTTCCACATCAGTCCATCCCTTATTTAAAAAAACAGGACATTGATCTGTTTATATTGTAGTGCTGATATATTGCAGTTCAGTTTGAAATGGGACAATGATCCTCACCCATAAAATAGGTGACAGTCTTGCACATGGAGGCTCCGAAGATGAAGTCCTCTAAGATGTTGGGGATGAGGGTGAAGGGCATGCAGAAGATGGCCATCATCAGGTCGCTGACCGCCAGCGACAGCAGGAAGGAGTTGGTGACGGTCCGCATGCGCTTGTTCAGCATCAGGACCACGATGATCAGCAGGTTGCCAAAGACACTCAGCAGGAAGATGAGCGAGTAGAGCAGGATACGAAGCGAGTCCATCTCTGGCAGAGAGAGAGACAGGGCATCATTTATAAGTTCTGTTTTTGTATATAGTTGAGCTGATCAATTACAGGAAGGAAGCACGTTTGCACAAGTGAATTGCTAAGTACACGGCTATGATTTAATGGACATTAAACAAACAGGAAACATCAACTCCTTTCAATAAAATCTCTCAGTAAGCAAGAGTGGGAACTTTTTCTTGTCGTCATGAGAGACAAAAAATGTTTAATGTTACTGGGAAGGGTGATAAACAAGAAAGAAGTGGAAGAACAAATAAAAGAGGCAGAAGATCGGTACATTAATTGAGCTGGCCAGATGACTAAAGACTTCCAACAGATTCTAAAAAGCAAAATTAGTTCCAAGATGAACATTTTCTTCATCTGTTTGCAGGAGTGAGTACTTTTTCTTGTAATACTTCGAGCAACCCACACATTAAATTACACATGCAATGCTAAAGTAAGAGAGACGAAGAAGAGAAAGGTGAAAGAAAACAAAATAACATCAGTACATGGAGAGAACAAACTGTATCTGGTTGTTCACCTGGGAAATAAGACTCTGGGTTGCATAAACAACCTCATAGTCTATTATAAGACAAAATAACTCTGCATAATTAAAATCTTTAATATTTTCCTGCTCGTGCTGTGAGCCAAACAATAATTGAAATAATAACACCGAAAGAAAAAGATGAAGACAAAAACATCATAAGAGCCGAACAGACTGTGTCAGGTGGTATCCTGGGATTACAACTCAAACTGGCAAAAACAATATCAAAATTTAACTGTTCTCTTTTGATTTTCATCATCAGCATATGGTGTCTGTGTTTTCCTTCTAGGTTTTATTCAGCTATCCCATAAAAAACTGAAATACTATCCAGAGGGGCGGCCAGGGGTGGCACTGGCCCCAGGCCTCTGGACCAGAAGTGACTCTTAACATTTGTTGTTGGAAAGTCAATCAGATGACCACAAAGCGATGCAAGACACCCACGGAGCAAAATGGCTACATACAAACGTCCACAGAGAGAAGTACACCAGGAGATGCAAAACAACCACCAAAGGATGTAGAGGGAAAGACAAAGTAAAACAACTACAAAGAAACACAAAATGACAACAATTACATGTAAAATGACTACAAGGAGAAGGAAAACATCTCCCAAACGATTCTAAGTTACCACAAAGAGACACAAAACGAGTACAGATAAGATGGCTACGGGGGTCTTGCTCCTAAGCAGGAGGGGTGAGGGGCGTTTTACATGAAGGTCTCCGGGGGCCCGTTCTCTCACAATCTGTCCCTGGATGCAGGCTGTTTCGATTAGCAAATAGCAATTACTTACTGATATTATGTCATATCATAATATTGGAAATTGGCAATTCTTTTACACTGAATGAACAACGTAATCATTAATAATCCACATAGCGCACCATACCCCCCCATTAATAAGGTTCTAAACCCGCCCCTGCACAGAAATAACAGAACATTTTCTCTAAAACTAAGAACGAAACAGTGTTCTAAAATAAGTGTTTCCTACGGATTCCTTCTCTCAGCGCTGCCGTACAGCTGAGCATCAGTGAGAGCAGGACAACCCAGCCAGAGGGTTTTTGGGATGCTCCCTTCACTCACACCGGCCTGCCACAGCGAGTCTGTTTGAGACTGAAAGTATCTGACAGGACAAGGTCGGGGCCGGCCATGTGCTGCGCTGACTGAGTCCTCGGATTAGAGACAGCGACATGGGCCGAGGTCTAAAGGTCTGCTGCAGAGCCCGCAGACAGAGCCCCACGCGTCACCTTTAAGGAACACACACACACACACACACACACGGAGAGACTCTGCCCGTGAGTTGTGGAACCAGGACACAAATAGAACCGAATGTTCAGATAGTTATCGCTCCTATGTGAGATTGAAATTGCACTTTCGTGCCACAGTGAGTGGCAGCATGTTAATGATAGAATGGCAGGCTATCTATTTTTATCTTCAATAATTTAAGATTGTCCTCCCACACAGAGACATGACCTGAATCGCGATGCTTTCTAAATAAAAAAACAACCCCTGAAACACAATGATGAATTGCAGTATTCTTAAAATAATATTCACAAAAATAAATGCCTGTCTTGCTACTCTTTATTGTCAGTCCTGCTCATGAGAATTTTTAATCCCCCGCTGCACCAAACATGATGTACTAATTCACTGTTTTCAAAAAACAACTGCAGTTTGTTTGACATAAATATAAAAATGCTGAGGAGATGTAAGTGGCCAAGTTATACCGTTGCATTTTTCGGACAATCTGCAGAGGAACTAAACAGCAAAGACAGAAGTAGATGAGGTCTGGATTTGATCCCAGGATACAGCAGGATGCATGTTGATCCCCTCTGCCACCTGACAGAGCCACCTGGCCTCACCTGCAAATATGAATTATTCTTTTGAAAAGAAAAAAATCCTCTGAGAACGGCTTCATCAGCAAGCAACACCTACCCTGCTTCGGTCGGTGAAGGATAAGTCTGCAACACAGGTGACAAGCTGGACAAGTCTGATTTACACAAGAGAATTAGGTGAGATATGCAAAATCAGCACTAACTTGTGAGCCTTCCTAAACAAACGGCCGGCAGGGGGCTCCCCCTGGCTCAGCGGCTCCCGCTGTCTTAGATTGTGTGCAATCCATCCAATGAGCACCAGCTGTATGTTGGCTCCCCTGAGCCTAACGACAGCAGGACAATTCACTTTGGTTCCTCTGACTCCCTCAGACGTGACAGCTTTATTCAAACCGTTGTGTTCATATACAGCAGGAGCTGTTTGCGTGGAGCTTTTTAGCCACGACCCAGAGAGATCAGCACCTTACGGTTTATGTATGTTTAGTTAACCCCTGTTTGATCTGTTCTTACTGTGTTTCCTATTGGCTGCTGCTATGCAAACTGTATTTATAATCCCCCACAGCTATCATTAAAATTTCATCACCTCACTTTGTCTTAGGAATTAGCATGACTTCGTCAGCACAACAAGCCATTTGAAAGCTTCTTCCTGGGGGTTGTGGAGAGTTTTTATGGCTTGATGGATGGAGCTGGATCTCATCATGAGGCATGAACAAAGATCGTCACAAAGATCATTAATAAAGAGCAGCAATAATCTTAGAGGCGGTATGATTGCAGAAAAACAGCTGCAGTTCTGAACTAGCCTTTTAATCACAACCTTGCCACGGGACTGTATTTCATACAGTCCCCCGTGAGATGATGAAATGTTCCGAACTGTTCCAGACTGTCCGCTCCGTCCAAATCGGATGTTATTCCTAATTACAAGCGAGCAGAAAGCCCTTTGGAGATGAACCTGTGGAGCAGCAGACATGAGTCAGGAACAGAGTCAGCGACTAATTCTTTTTTTTCTCGAGTACAGTTAAGAGCAAGACGCCTGCCACTACATCGCAACTTTGCAACATTCAAACTGCAACTAATTATCATTTTGATTATCAACTTATATGTGGATTATTTGATTAATTGCTTATCAGATTGTAAAAAATGTTCACCACAGTTTCCCAGAGCTTCAGGCGACGTCTCAAACAGAGGAATAAGCCCGTGAATTGACCGAAGGGGGGAAAAAAAAAAAAAAAACATTACTTGAGGTCGACTTACTAGCATGTTCCAGAGTTCTCACGGTATTCACCAGCAGATGGAGTTTCCTCACTTGTCATCATTTTTCATAACAGGAGGCTGTAGACACGAGGAGATTGTGTCTCTGTTTAAGGATGGTCTTTGAATGGCCTCCATGTTCATCATCTGCTGCTGAAGACTGTGAGATGCTGTTGAAAGCTCTGGAAAAAGCCAGTAAGGGGACCCTGAGTTTTTTCAACATTCTATTTCGAGGTCACGAATGAACTTTCAGTGAATGTTTGCCATTTTTGCTTGCTGAATGACTTACTGTGTTAGCTGAATTTTGTTTGGCAGCAGAAATAATGTAGAAATCAGTCTAATATCATTAGATTTGCCAAATGACTTTTCTGTTGAGACAGTTCCATTTTTCCTTAAAGGAGAAAAACATCCTGGAATTAAATTTACATGCTTATTACAAAGGGTTTCTTCCAAAGTCAGAAACACGAAAGAGAGACCTCTTTATTTTTTAATGTCATCAAGAGATAAACAAATTTATCATTGGTTGGTTTTTCTGTGGGCTTATATAACATTTCCCATATGAAAGACATTATCTCTCAGTAACAGCAGAGAATTGGTCAAATTGAAGGTTATATTATTTCGGCCCCTATAAAACCTGCAATAAAGTAACTTTTATTGCATTTTTGTATTTGGCAAGAAAGTGAATAATAAAACATCAGATTCCAATCTCTATAACTCTAGCTTAGAATAATTAAATGCTTAAATACATTTTAAGGTGTTCATCTGTGAAACAGCACTACAAGAAATCGGTCTCAATTCAAGTCAGACTGTGTTTTTCACTTGATTCCTTCTTTTTTTTTCTAATAGGCTTTCCAAGCACAGGGATTTGCTTTTTATTAGATGTCAACATTCATTTGCTCATAACCATTAATGGTTGTGTTTTGGAGTCTTTTGACTCTTAACAAGTAAACACTCCAAATTGTGAATAAACCACTACAAACATGCTCGGTCTGAATGTTTTCCTCAGAGTGGACGGTTGCTTCTAATGCCTGTCCACAATAAATCACTATCTTACATTACAGAGCACTTAATAGCTCTGGCCTGAATCCCCCTATCCTTCTTTTGCTGTTGTCATGGCTGGTCAGACGCTGCCTCTGCTCCTGCAAAGGGGAAGTTCAGCGAGTCGACAGTGTGTCTTGTATCCTAGAAGATTCAATCAAACGATAGGGGGTCAGGGTAGCATTCTTTTGACCTCCCGTTCAGGGCAATCCCAGAGGAAAAGCACCATCACTGAACACCAAGACTGATTTCCCCTTGTGTCAGGTATGAGGATCTCTTCTAGACTTGTCTGAAAGGATTGGATGTAGAATCTATTTGGATTGCATCGAGTCCGACTAACGGCAGGTTTAACCTGTTGGCCCTCTTGTCAGCCATCTACTCCACACATGACTACACTGTATTACTGGGTCTTGTGGTGTGGTAATTGAATACTTTGACAGCAATTTAGAATAGTGCTCAATGTGCAGAAGCCCATCGCTGCATCGCATTTTGTCACCGTAATGAGAAGAGTTAGTGTTACAGTCAGCACAATTCAACTCAATTAGTCTTTCTACCACGCCACCCCATGAGAGACTAATATTGATCCTACATTACTTTGAAATTTTTGCAAGTTGGAAAGAGCTTCTTCGTAGCGCACAAACAAGCTCAGCACATATTCAATTACTCACGAGGCCCGGTCAGACATGTATGTTAGCTTTTGATGCCATTAATACCTCCTTATGCTGCTTCATCAGCATATTTTACAATACTAAAGGGAAAATTTCAACTTGAAATCATATGACGAGACCAACCAAGAGACAGCTAAGCACAAATAACCATTTGTATGACACAGGAAACTTGAGAAGACACCGGGCGATAGCGGACAATAAGCTTGATGGCAGATAACAAGTGTGCAGTAGGTGTGAGCTCATGTCAGCGCAGACAATCTGGGGAAGAGGAACTGCACTGCAGCCTCTCCTGAGGGTGACAAATGCAGTAAATCCCTGTCCACTCTGCTGTCTCTGCAAACACAATGACAGGAAGGCAGATTCCTGTCAATGTTCGACAGGCATGCTGGCTGCAAACGGAAAATTATACTCTCATGGGGTCAATGTGCTCCATATATACCAATTACTATAATATAGTGTTTCCAGATGCCTGAATGTCCAACAGTAATAGATGCATGACGTGCCCACGGTATTTTTGCATTAAGAGTGACTAAGTAAGTTTCAAAACGTTTTTTTATTCCTGAAAAAAAATTACAAACCACTGTGGGCCCACAGTATATAGACTATGGAGCCTGTTAAATAGCCATTTATAGAAGAATTATGAACTTTGATAAAACAATTAGGAACTTGAACTTAACATCTGCAATTGCAGGAATATGTTAGTCAGTTTTTTAAAATGTTATTCATCGAGCAGCTAGAGTGACATTTTCACTCCCATGCCTTGTCCTCTCCTCCTCCGGACACATGGGGATTGCGATCATACACAACGGAACAAAAGGTGAAGTGCTCATTTAACATGCTAGAATAAAATCTCCCTTTCAGTCCCATGGATAGCGCCATTTTGTCCCCGCCCGGGCTAAAAATACTTCAGCGGAGGCAGGGATTTCACCCCCTCTGGTCGATATATATTGGGAAATATACTTATTTCAGTTCTTGCCGAGAGTTAGATTGTGAAGATACCACTTTCATGTCTTCATTCTAAAGATGAGGCGACTGCAGCCAGTTAGCTTAGCTTAGCTTCGCTTGCTTGGTGACTCTAAAACAACCAACTTGCTGAGTATAATAGGCTGAGACACCTGGTAATCAAGGTAAATGCAACCCCAAATAAAGCTCTTCAAGCCTTTGAAAATCCACTTAATGGAGCAGTCGTTTACAAAACCGCTACCAAGAAACTCATTAAAAGAAGTGAAATGAATTATAGTGACCTCTAACTTGTTGAAATTGATTTAATAGGTGATTCTTCATCCGCTCCAGTATAGTCTCATCGGAAGCAGCCCCCTCGTAGCTATTAGAAGCGCTGCATCCTAAGGGATTTCCAGGTCGAATTAAACATTCAGCCGAGGAGTTTGCCACCTGATTTCCCATAAATCACTCCGTAAACAAAGCCGGCAGTGAGGCACCAGTGTTTTCAAAGGAACACAATGCTGTGCAATTACTACCTGGAGTTTCTCAGGACTAATAGAGACCCCAAACTTTGTAGGATGCAAAGTTCACAGAGTGCAAATCAATAAATAATTGCCGTTCATGTATATATTTCAGAATAATTAAACTTCTTAGTCATTTACTGTGGTTTCACAGGGGTTGAGAGCCCTATATAGTCTTACAGCTGCTTTTGTCACATACACCACACTGGTGAGTCACACGACTAAGGATTAACAGACAGTGAAATCATTCCTGCATCATATGCACTGAGTCTAAGCGATGCCAGAGAAACCCGTAAAAAACCGCAGCTCTGCCTCTCTGCCTTCCTCCGCTCTTGCACGTTAATGCAGAAAAAAGGCATTAAAGAACAATACAGCTATTGCATGGTTGAAGGAGTGCTGCACCTGTCTGACGGGATCTTTATTTAATACCATATACTCTAAAGGCATCACTGTGCACCCTCACGATTTATGAGACACGAACTGCCGTCATTGAGCCAGCTAGTGAGATGAATGCATATGTGTAAAAGCTATAATCTCAGACGGATCTTCCTTGATTTTCCATAGTAAATCTATATTAAAACAGAGGGATTGTCAAGCTTCTGTGGACTGGATTGTGCACAAGCGGCAGCGGCTCATTATCAGGAAGGAGGATGATCGAAACAATTTGTACACTCAGTGCCATCATGTTCGTGCTGTTTTGTTCCGCCTCGCCAGGTCGCTTCAAATTTTTCCAATTATTTGATCTGATTACCGTGATCATGTTGTGTCAGGCTACATCACCACGTACATGCCCAGAGGGAACATGATGCTAATTGGTTCTTCTTCAAGACACCTCTTTGTAGAAATTGGTTCGATATTACAAACTCCTGAGCCACCGCCCCCCCCCAGTGCTATTGCTGAGGGCGCAGCGCAGTGCTAGGCTTCTCTGCAGCAAGTCTCTTTTTTTTTTTTTTAATTTTACTTAGAGCCCAGGGCGACTGCCTGGTGTCTGACAATGAAGCAGTCTTCATTTAATGCTTATGAGATCCACTTCATGATAACTTATCTCACAGGCACTCAAAAGAACGTGGTGAGCTCAGCAGAGTGCCACTTGGAATCAGCAGGGAGTGGATATTGTCCGGGCTAATCCAAGGTGCAGCTACAGATGCTGTGTCACATAAACAAGGCCCGGTCTGAACTGAACTGCTCTCAGGATGCCAGAATAATTACTGCAATGTGATATACTGTATATCAGTATATATATATATATATTTTTTTGGTTTTACGGCTACTCTACACTACAGACAAAAGACAGAACAAAACAGTCCCTCTTTCCATAATTAACATGTCAATACAGATCCCATAGGATATTACGATATTTTGGGCATTTGAATTTGAAGAGGATTCAAGTATATTTTTGCTGAGTTTGAATTCTACATGAATGCGGGTGAAATGATGAGTCGACTGACAGAAAATTGACTAGGAACAATTCTGATCATCAATTAATCATTTATATTTTTATTTAAAGAATACAGCCAATTGAAGCAGCTTACATCTCACTCTAACGGCAGCAGTTCTCCCTTTTTCTTTCAAAGTGACCACACAAACAACAAGAACCAAAAAGTAAAAACAGAAATAAAACATTGCATTAAAAAGAGACAAACGTGAGAGTGTAAGAAGAAGACGGGACCACCTCTCCCACCCATCCCCAATCTGTAGTCTCTGAAATATTATCATGCGCTGATACAGCGGTATACTACATTAAAACAATGCAGCAAGGACATACACAGGCAAGCACACCTTTTCACTTCTATGAAGTATCATAGGCAGTGGACTTGATACAAAGTAAGACGCTGTATATCAAATAGGAACCACAATAAGTCACATTCCTTTTCATAAACTGTACATCTAAAGAAGGAGTTTAACTCTGTGCCCTGTTTTTTTTTACCTGTATTTATTTACATTTTGGCAAACTGGCCCCATTATAAGTATGCCAAATAAGGTATTAGCAATTTCTGTTTGCAATGTACCGATAGGTGTACAAAAAGATTATCACTGGATTACTTTGATACTCTGAACCTTAAAAACCTGACAATTCCCAGGCAAGTTCTGGAGTTATATGAGGTGTCATTTTTCTGTGATTTTTGTAAGCAGATTTATGGACGTCTATGTGGGATCGACATTGGAGATGATTATATCCACGAAACTATAAGTCACACTGAATTTAAAAATATATGTATCATGTCTGTGTGTTCAGATTTGACCAAGTTATGGCTTTCGACAAGGCGTGCGCAGTCTCTGATGCAAATTGCAGCAATGTGGCGTTAAGGTTTTTACAGAACCTTAACTGCCGCCATGAGCTGTGTGTCACAAATGCAGCTGCTGCTCCAGCTGCAGACCATGTAGGTCAAATCAGCAGCCAAACTACTTAAACTACTAATAACTAACTTCCTGTAATTTCTAAAATTACCAGTAGAATCCTCTTCCTCTCACCTCACACAGTATCTTCGCCTCATGTCTCTCCCTCTACACTCCCCCCTTTAACTCTCCCATGCCTCCCAAGGGAGGCACGCCACACAGTTTGAAAACCTCTTTTGTATCTATAGTATCCAATAGAGAAAGGAAAGCAGAACAGTTAATTCAGTAAGATGATCTATAAAGGTCTAAGCGTACACCCTTTGTTCAGCAAGCGTTTGTAGCCTTTGTACAAATCTTAAGAGGGGTTTCCTCTTATTTGCTGGTTTTCTTACTTTACGATAGTAAACTGTTGGTGGGACAACGTAGGCAATTTTGCAAGCGAAGGGCGAAATCTCCAATTCAATGAGTCGGACAGCGTAATTCCATAAGTTGTGGGGTGGGGCTTTAATTTCCTGTCCCCTCGCTGGAGCACCACACCTGAGAGCAACCATCCAGCTGCATAATCAGGCTTCCATTACTCCATTATTATCCTTTGGCCGGAAGGGAAACGGCAGAGAAGAAATAGGGCCGCCAAGCATTGAGGTAAATAAAAGACGAGTGTTTGTGTGTCACCTCACAAACTCGAGAGCGAGGGAAGTCTGTCTGCATGACATTCTTCTCTCTCAGGGTAGCTCAGCCTTCACTGCTGCTGATGTTCATGTCTGCCTCCCGTATAAGGTCAATAAAAGTAATGCAGCACAGAAGGAGGAATGGCTGTGAATTATTTAGTGTAATCGGGAAAGATTTGAAATTTTCTCAATACTGCAGCCGCAGACTTTGGTGGTGGTTGGGGGGGGGTTTAAAAAATAACTCTCAACCACATTCAGACGCCCTAATCAGTCCCCCTGGTGTCCTGGTAGAAGGGGGGCTTATCTGCTCTGGTGTGGGGTTTAATCTCCTCGGCATTTTTGAGAATTAGGGCCGAGGAAAAATAAACATTCAGAATCACAACAGCTCTTCACACCGCACGCCCGACGCTGCTGCTCATTCTGATTGTGGCATTATTGATGCAGAGAGAGGCAGCAGTAAATTACAGTGAGGCTGTGGAAGTTGTCCTGATTGCGAATCATTTTCTGGAGAAACACAGTTATCAGGCAGGGAGTAGAAAAGGAAAAGCGCATTTTGTTTCGGTTACAAGCATCCAATTTAATATCTGTGATCAAATTACAGGAGGGGCTACTGATTACGTTTTTAAGCAGGTAATCAATTATGGGTGGAAGTTTGTAATTTATTAAAAGCAAACAACACTAATAAGCTGAAAAAAAGGCGAACTCCATCTTTTCTACCAAGAGGATGGTGCTTTTATTTTGTAAGAAATATACATTGTCAGATATAAACTTCTTTTTATGAACAGAAATTAAAAAAAAAAATAGTTTCAATTATTTCATGCTATTTAGAAATAACAAGCAGATCAATATAAGACACAGGTCCCCAGCCCTGACAATCAGTTAAACAAAACACAATAAGGTGTAACATCTGGTTTGTTCAGCCTGTAAGCCATAGGTTTGGGGCCAGATGTTGCCTTTTGCCTGACTGAACCACTTGGATGCCATCAAACATACAGTTTAACACCCTCGGCTTAGATGTCTCATGAGACAGCTTGATGTAAAGAAGGGAAGGGAAGATCTTACCCCTGGCTCTGGTGGCCAGTCTGGAGAGGACGGAGCTGTTCCTGCAGCTGATGTTATAATCGGCAACTTCCATGCTGAGGTTCCCCTGCTCCACGCAGCCCGCCGGCACCCCCAGCACACTCCCGTTCGCCGCCTGCAGAGCCATCCTCTCTGGCGGCAGGGGCAGTCGGCAGCGGTCGGCGGTCACCACACCTGCACGGGCTGTTGAAAAACGGGAGCCGCGCTGGAGTCAACTTGCCGCCGCCGTCGCCGTCCTCTTCATAACAGCCGGGGGAAGGGGCGTTGTGAGACTCGGAGGGAAACCCGAGCGTGACTTTACTGATTTGAAAACCCGGTGACACGGTGGAATGGGGGAAGAGTAGCCGGGGTGTGACGGCTTCATTCAGGGGAGCCCCGTGAGCCGCAGCGCAGCGCTCACAGCACCGGACTGTGGAGGAATGAAGCTGCGCTGCTAAGGCAACTCAGGAGCTCTGCTTCTCTATCTCGCTTTCACACACCCATACCCCCCCCCCACAAACACACACACACACACACACCCCTGTCTCTCTCCATTCACCTCACGACGACTTAGCCACAGCAACAGGCCAACAGGCTACAATAGGCTTCTTATCTAGAAGCTGCAAGGTGGGGTGACTTCAGGTTCTTCTCCCTCAACTGAGGATATCGCTTTATATTGCAAGGTCTTCGAAGACAAATAGGTGAAATGTACGGTGGATGTAGGTATTGGAATTTCCCAAAGTGTGTGCTCCCTGGCACTGGCAGAATTAGTGGGGCGAATAGGTGCTGGTAGTGACAAAAAAAAAATTACTTTTCATACTAATTATTATTAGTATGAAAAGTAAAAGTACTCTTTGTAAAAAGGTTAGAACTGCTAACAGCTCATAGACATCTGAAACAGGACAAGGGGCCCCATATAAGCTGAGCCCAGACCATCTGACATGGCCCCCCCCCCCCCGGTCTCCCTCCCTCAGTTACAGGATCGGTGTAACCAGTTTCGTTAGAACTCCTCTTTCATTAAATAGTTTTAATTCGGTTCTCCACTGCAGCGGATCAATGGCAAAACAATCTCTTTCCCTCAAGGAATGAATGTGATCATTTGTCTGCTCGAGTGAACCATCTCCATGTCTTGCAGGATGTCAGGGGGATCATCAGGGGGACAAAGAGCCACACGTCTGCAGGGCTTAGAGGACAGTACCGGCTACATTTTCCTAAATTGTCTGGTGATTTATAGAGGATGGTGCTGTGGTTACAAATTGGGTTTTTTTGCACAGGGATAGATACTGAACATTCGGTGTTTTTGACGTCAATGCCAATGTCTTGTTTACACTTTGTAAACGGTCAAACGTTAAACTGGAGAATGTCTTGGAAATCCTCCGTAGCCTGTGGAACAGTTTTCCACTCTGCTATTTTGGCTGACCCACAGCAGTAAGGCGAGCGGTTCTGGGGCTCCTGATGTGCAGCATGATGGCTTTGTTTTATGGGGAACAATCTCAGCGTGCCTCAGGGTTTCGTTCATGTGTTACCACTTGAGACGATACTGATGCTTTGCAAAATGTCTGCAGGCGGCAGGGGAGGAAGGGGAGTTAGTTTGCATTGTGGGAGAGGAGGGCATCACTCCTTGTGTTTGTGATTAGTTTGCTGTTTGCTGTCAGTCCTGCTGATGGTTTTACAAGTACTTCTTCTGCTTTTGTGCTGTTTTTGTGTGTGGGAAGTAAGAGTGTTTGTGTGGTGCTCCAGTTGCCTAAAAGGTGCTGGTGTTTATTCCACATTTTTTAAGATAATGGCTTATTAATGCAATGCCAGAAGCCTCTCTCTTGTGCTTCCTATCTAAAACCTCCGATTGTGAGTCTGGCAACTGCTCCATATTTACTTTCACCATTTCCTGGTCTTCACACAGGTCATGAACAGCATGTCTGATGAGATGGGGAACTATCCACTCTCTGATACTCCGGGGTGTCAGAGCACCCTGCTCCGGTAGAGGCACTTTTGTTGGCATTTTACTTTAGTACAACTTAAGTTCCCGGTGTAAAAATCCACTCAAGCAAAGACAGCTCAGGTAAAGCACTAAAGCTTCTGATGTGCGCAAACGAGAATGTCAGCCCATTTTAAGAATCCACGGGTGCCCGAGGACAGCTCAGGCAACACTAATGAGCGTACACCTATCTCTCCTAAAGCTAGAAACAGGAGAACTGACTTTGACCTCTGACTATGCAGAATTATCAGCCACTGCACAGACAGCGGAATGCTGCTGGGTTACTTAAGAAAAAAATATCTGTTAACTCTGTAGTTTAAAAAAGCTTCACAATATTGGTTGCGATAAAATGTTATGTATGGATACGATACAATCAAGAACTGTCTATGCATTTCATTTCTATTATCATGGTCTTGTCATGGAAGTTATTATTACATTATGGCAAGAGTCCTCAGTACTCGTGAGTTGGACCACACCCATCTTCGAACTCGGCCTTCATTTTGATCTCAACTACGCACCTGTAAAGTTTCGTGACTGTGTGTTGCACGGTAGTGACGTTATCCGGGTGACAAAATCTGTCCACAAACAGACAGACAGAAGGCATATCAACACCTGGCAAATTACTCAGTACTCAAGCTAGTGTTTCAAAAGCTTCCCTCTTACACTAGAGAATTATTAATATTATCCCAGTTCATGTATGCATAATAATGACGCCTGTAATCACAGATCTAACTTGATTGTTATCTCCTCATGTTAAGTGTAGACCGACATGTATTGTATTTCAATCCCTATAGGAGAACATAACCTTAGGTGCGTGTATTTGGAGGTGTTTGACGTGAGAATGTTTGACAGCTTCCTTGTCAGGCTTTCTTTGTCGCCCAAGGATATTCTCCTAATCCTGTGAGGTTATTTGCTCACTGTATCTTATTTTAGCATAAAGACAGGAAGCAGGGGAAACAGCCAGCCTGGCTCTGTCTGAAGAAAAAACATCCACCTACCAGCACCTCTAAAGCTCGCTAATAAACACAAATTGTCATCTTTATATTTATATTTGTGTATGGACACTCTTACCTTTGGACAGAGCCAGGATATCATTTCGCCCCCCTTCCAGTCTTTATCTTAAGCTAAGCAAACCAAACTGTCTCCCTGCTCTACCTTCATAATCAAAGCAAAAGTTTTCTACATTTTGGGAAATACACTTAATTGCTTAGTTGCCAAGAATTAGATGAGAAAATTGATATCCTTTTCTCTTATCTGTACATTAGGTATGAAGCTAGAGCCAGGAAACAGTTAGTTAAGTATAGCAAAAGAGTAGAAATAGGGCCGAAGAGCTAGGTCCACTCAGTTCAAAGTCAAAAATATACCTAACAACAGCTCTAAAGCTATTCGATTATGGACTAAACAAACAATACGTACATAACATTTAAATTTGAGCACTTTGGAGGTGCTGGCCAGTGGATATTTTTGTACCTTTACGATACCGCTCTCATTAATGATGAAGCTAGAGCCTGGCAACACTTAGCTAAGGATAAAGGTTGGAAGCGGAGAAACAGCTAGCTTAGCCTGGTTCTTCTCAAAGGTACAAAATATCCAACTAGCAGCACCTCTAAAGCTCACAAATTTTGTATATTGTTTGTTAAATCCACAATCCCTGATTTTTTGAACTGTTAGTAGGTAGAGTCAAGCTGGCTCTCTCCTTTTTTCTACGCTAAGATAAGCTAACCATCTCCTAGCTCTGGCTTTATAATTAAAAGACATGAGAGTGGTATCAATCCACTCGACCTAGTTTATGGCAAGAAAGAATTTAAGCATGATTCCCAAAATGTCAAACTATTAATTATCTTACTGAACTTTTGGCAAAATACAAGCAAATTTAACTCAAAAATGACACATTTTATGCCAGTCTCCGCCATTCACTGTCCTGTCAAAGTAAACAACTTTCTCCCATAACGGCAAGTCAGACACTTAAAAACGCTAATATGTGACAAATTTTCAGAGTAATGAAGCTGTGAGCCTGGCACAGATTAAATGACAAACACATTCATGCATACACATCAATGTAGCACCTGCCGACACTTCGCCTCTTAAAACCTACTGACCCATAAGAACCCTAATGCCCCCTAGGGAATGTGCACCAAAACCCTACGGTCTCTTCAGCTTTGCAGCCTGTCCAGATGTTGACACAGCTTTTCCTCACCATGTGCACACTGCAAGTTCGAAGCACCTCATAAACAAAAGAGTCCAGTGCTGAAATAAACTCCTGGGGTGATCATAAACTGCTAGATAAAAAAGTTTAGGTGATGCAATGTTTGGCTGAATCTCTGTCTCCAAAAAAAATGTGAATGTTTGAGAATAAAAAAATAATTCAGATCTAATATCAGAATCATCAATTATCTCAGCTGTGTATGTTCCCCAAACCGAACTTTATGATGCGATCAGTGGGGGTAAGGGAATATCACGCACACACACACACAGACAGCTGTGTTAGGTGTGTCTGAGTGCAACCGAGCGGCCTGCCTCTCTCATCTAAAAGGATTAGTGCTTTCATCCATCACTATGAAGAAACAGCCAGTGATGTGGGCTTTAATTCTCTACCTGGGACACACACACACAAACACAACGACTGGGCCGAAGCTGAGTTAGGTCTTGTCTCCATATCTTATGAGCAGCTCATGAACAGACATGATGCATATGTCAGCAAAGGAGCAGAAACAAAGACTTGCTGAGGCGTAGTTGACATGCCAGCGTTTTTCACCACACAGCAGCCAGACTGAGACAGAAAGAGCTCAGAATAAAGATAATTAATCTCAGTGGGCTAAAGTTTGGATTAAAAAGCACAGTGCGGATGGTGGTGAGGACTTGCCAAGAACAACAGGTTACATATATTTTTAGTTGACAATATAAAAACACCTACATTCACTTACTGGATCCTGTTTCTATCAAAAGAGTGTCAACTTTTGAACTCCAGGTGATGACTTACTCCCACTGGTGGACTATTTTGGAACAACTCTCATTGCATCCGTCTTTATTGGATGTACAGGTGTTTGCAAAGACTCAGCCTCTGCCCACACATCTTCGATTATCATATGCTACAGGTTCGATCTAATCTCAGCATTGTACTGACCTCTGCTGGTCAGATGTTATATGTAAGGTTTCTACAAACCACCAGCTCTACCGATGTTAAAAAGCAGACCTTGCCAGAGTGGCGACGTATTTGATTTGCCCTTTAAACGTGTTTAAGTAATTTCCTGCTTTTTTTTTTTTTTTTTTTGTCAGAAAGTCAATTTATAGTATTTTAGTCTGGCAACAACAGAGTTTCAGTGTGCAATACTCTTAATGCAAAGAGCCACTGTCCTGCTGAATTCTTACACTTAAACACAAATGCTGTATTAAGTGCAAAACACTAAATCACATGCTCAGTCAGACTATAAAATAGAATATAGAAAATATAGACCACCGCAGACTCTATCCACCAAAATAAAATCCAAAGACTGCATCACAGGTGATCTTTGTGGATTACAGTGCAGAAACACAACAGCAATTTAGCACCAAAGTAAACCAAAAAACAGGATCTAAAGATCACAATGAGGACTCAGCAGGGCACTTGAAGCACTCAAGGAATACGATTATGGCTTGTTTTTTTTTTTTCTTTTTGATTAAAAACTCAATTAGATTGAGTCTCTAATGTCATGCAGTCCACCTGAGCACAGCTTATGTTGACCAGCTTCATTTCTGCCTTCACTGATGAATGAAAGATTGTTTGTGACTGGTATATTATGAATACTAAATTCTAATGTGTTTTAAATGTCCAGTAACCTATTATTGTATCACAGTTGTTGATATGCTATGTCAAAGTATGCCCACTGACTTGGTAGGATAGAGATTGGACTGTTTAGAGATCGCGCAGCTTGCTGTTCATTCCTGCTCACATGATGATCTCATATAACCTCTGTGCCAAAGGACAGGTTTAGCACAGAAATTAATGAGAAAACAATAAGAGAGGATCCCAGTAATTACTAATGGAACTATAAATAATAAAGTTTGGCAGTGTTCTTCATGAAGTACTTTTTAAATCAAGTTTCCTCAAGGTTAAGCCATGAAACATTAAACACAAAATAATCAAAAACAAAATAAAAATCTGCTCAGCATAGATTCCAAAAAAAAAAAAAAAGGCTTTAGCGCACAGAGTGCAACAAAACTAAAGGTGCTTCCAGACAGCGAGCGATTGCCGCTGCCTAGTGCAAGCGCAACGCTGGCTCCCGGCTAGCGTGTAGGACACAGGCTGCTGCTATTCATCCAAAATTATCTAGTCAAGGGTGTCACTTAAAATAGAAGAAATGGTTAGGAATATGACATGATTAAAACAGGTAATTTTGCTAAAGACTTGATCATATTCCAGGACAGACACAGACAGCTTCAGGCTGGCACAGGGCAGCCCTGTCTCCTGTCGCGTGGATCCACACGAACCCTCGTGGCCACACAGAAAGTCAGACTTTGAAACTACTGTTGCTCAGGCACAGTTTGACCGCATTATAATATTTGTTCTCTGCTGGTGAAGAGATTAATAATTCAAGGAACTCAGTTACTCGGAAAAATCCACTTGCTGTAGCTTCTGCGGTTTGTCACCGGCGGTGTCATCATGTCAAGCGGCAGCAGCCACTTGCTATCTGAATGCACCTTAAGAGCGTACAGCCTTGTTGCATGCCATAGCTGGCTAAAATGCTGATGCTTTAGTAAGGATGTTGTTTACCATTTAGTTCAGAGTTTTAACGTTGCATGCTAACTAGCACTAAACACAACGCACTATTTGGGCTGACATTGTCATCCCTAGAGACACACTGCTAGCATTTCTCAAACGTTAGCTACAGCTGCTGAAAAGAAAGAAGTCAGTCACCACAGTAGGTTTACAAGTAGGTTTGTAATTGGTGTCTACACGAATATAAGACAAAGATAGGCAGTGCACCATTTAAATTTCACCTCCAAACTGAAAACAAAATGCACAGTTGGTTTAAAGATGACTACATTTTCCAAATCAGATCATTTAGGACAGACTTGCATTGACAAGGAACTGGCCATCCAAACTTATATTCCTTTTGTTAACCCAAATAACATGCAACACCTGCATTTATGAAACAGTATTGTGCGGACCTTTCCTTTTTTTCAATAGTCGAGCCTCATTATAGTTCCCTTTAACCTCTATGATGTAATGTACCTTGTCTAATCTTCTCCCAGTTACATATATTGCTCTTATCAAAAGACATTATCCTGTGTAGCTGAACATGGTTCTATTACTGTCAGACAAGGGTGTAGGTTACTTTTGAATTTGTAGAATTACAGAAAGCCTTTCAAAGACTTCTGAAGGGTTCCAGACTGGACCAATGAAACTTGAACGAAGCAAGACCTCAGTAATTTAAGACAGAACAGTTGTGCATTTCACAATACTATGTCTCACCTCATTACAAGGAAAGGACTTTGATGGAAAATAAACATCACTTGCAATCCGTCATTTCTCGACCGTGATTAATCGATCCACCACTAATAGTTCTGCTGAATCTAAAACTGGGAGACAACAATGGGCTGGAGCGGATCCAAGGAAAAGTTAAATGTAGCAGTTGAGAAACACAAGAGGTCTTGCTGTAAAGGAAGTGAAGACGGCAGTCACATCAGTCAGGAAAGAAGCTTACACAGCAATTCGATTTAATAGCTAACAGGTTATGGCTCAAGTCTACCTTTTCTATTAGTTTCATTGCTATGATTTTAGCAGTTTGTCAAACATCTGGTCCTGATGAATACAAGCATATGTCAGTAGTTAAAGGGGATTTTTTTATGATAGATAAAATCCTCACTAGTCGATTGTTTTCCATTCTAAAGGATAAAATCAAGGCTCTCAGCTCAGATTAAACATTAACCAACACAGTGATCACATGTGTGCTGCCAGTGGTCTGTGGCTGAGGCAAAGGTGTACATTTATCTGATGGATGACTTCTATAAAGGCTTTCCTGGCGTCAGAGAAGTTAGCAGTTGCAAACAAGTAGTTGTAACACCAGCAGTTGTTTATTTTCACAAAGGGACAATGCTCAAATCTGTGGGACTAAGCTTTTTGGTGCTGCTCTCAGCAGTCGGTGCAGCAACAATGGAGAGGTGAGTTTTACTCATAAAATTACATACTGACGGTTTTTGCAAACAATGATGTTGTATCAGTTGCTTTTGGATTTCTTGGCATCCGAATCCATGCAGTGTAGTACTCAGGGGTTCAATAAGCCTTCACACGCTTTCCTAAAATAAAAGTAGGATAAACTACAATATCGAAATACACCATTAAAAGTAAAGGTCTTTTATTCAACTTTTTTAAAACTCAAAATTGAGTAAATGCACAGAGGTATCTTAGAAAAATTTACCTTATTTCAAAACAGTCCGTATTAGTGTTACATTATTATAAATTATGTAAAGCTAAAATGATTTGTTTATTAATTGATTAGTCGATTGAGAAAAATTAACTTGTAGCTATTTTAATAACCAGTTGATCATTTATGTTATTTTCTGAAGCAAAAATGGATAACTCCAATTTTGTACCTTTTACATCTCTTTATCCGTATCTACAATTTATTTTTTGCACATTGGTAATTTGCGCTATACATTATAAATGCATTCCCACTAATTTTAACTGGAGTGCAAATGATTTTGTACAGTCCATAATACTGTGGCAGTAGGAGGCAGGACCAGGGGTGTAGTAGTGAGGTGAACAGTGGAAATTGAGTACAATGGGCCCCAAAGTGGAGAGGGCCACTTAAAAAGCCGAGTTCCTTTTTAACTCCAATTTCGAAATTTTACATGATTAGCATGATAAATAAACTTTAACTGTTGGCTCATTTGACAGACTATTTCCTGTATCTAAAACAATGGTAGAGCCTTTCACAGCGCCGCCCCTCCCGAAAGGTGCCAGTGGTTTAGTCCGCTCCCTTGTCTCCAAACCCCACTGTGACTCTGCTGATGGTGAGGACTTGTGAACTTGGAAGTAATCATGTCATTTTAAATAAAGTAAATTCAGACTATAAGAAGAGAAAATAAAGACAGGGGCGAGAAAGAAAACAATTGGAGAGAAAGCAGCCCTAACGTAGCTGTCGATCTAATATTAGAGTAGTTCGCAGCTTTGGCTTCAGTTTTGACAAACAGACGCAGAGAGTGAGTCAGCTGCAGGTCCATCACCATCTCCTCATGTTACTGAGGATGTCAGACAAGCTGAGCTCATACAATGACTTGATCAGTTGTGCGGTTGTGTTCACAAACCTTCCTGATGCAAATAATGCCTCAGCAGTATAAGAAAGTGGCTGCTGACCAAGGCAATATTTCACATTGTTCTCCTGTATTAAGACCAGTCACTTTGAGAGTGATAGCAGGCTCTAATCCTGTGTTTTCAGTTTTATTACCGGGTCACGCTACTTCTGTGTTGCAACCAACTGGACTAGCACTTGCTGTAAAGTAATTCACCTAAAATAAAACATGATTCAAGTGAAGTCTTATTCCGCTGTATCTGACTATGAAAAACAGCGTAGTGTAGGGGCTAGAGTAAGATGGCTTTCTACCTTTGTATTATGTTCAGGCTATAATGAAGACCTAAAGGACAGCAACAGTTCTGTGATCTTGTAAAACCTCACAGTGAAAGCTTCACACGGTAAATTACAGTGTGTTGGGGAAAGAAACTTGAAACACGTTGAGATTTCACTATCTTAAATGGTTGGAAACACTTCATTACTGATGACCCTAATAACCACTACAGATGCATGTGTTTACTTGCTGATTCAGTCATTCCTACGGGTGTGACAGTGGATGTATTAAAAAGGAGAAGGAGGCCCACTAAGGCTATACGGGGCCTAGGTTTTGGGGCCACATCACTGCGTAGGACCACTGCTTCTCATGTATTTGCTGTATGTGTGTTTGTGTGCAACAGAGTGGAGTATGACTACTACAAATACCATCCCATGTCAGAGGTAAGAAATCCCGATCATTGCTCACACACGTTACTTTGACAGATCAATACACACACACAAACACACACACTCTCTCCCTCTAATGTGTTTATGATCTACAGATCTCCACATGGATGGTTCAGATTGAAAAGGATTACTCTGATGTTGTAACCATACTGGATTATGGACATACTTATGAGAGCAGGACTATTAGCTTGCTTAAGGTAATACAAAAACGTCAGAACCAAAATCAGCAAATACCAGATGTATACCAGAGTGTATTTACATTTTATGTGTGTTTGTGCTATGCATTACCCAAGTAAGAAGTTATTTGAATTTGGCTTTCAGATTGGTCTGAATACTGGAGCGAAAAAGAAAGCTATCTGGATGGACTGTGGTATACACGCCAGGGAATGGATCGCCCCAGCCTTCTGTCAGTACTTTGTCAGACAGGTAAGAGACAGGCAGTCATTTAAAAAACATGGATTTATCATTTAAATTGAAAAATAAATTAATTCATTAATAAGAATAATAATATTTGGTGGGTTTCCAGACCATTTTTCCTCTGGTACGGTGAGGGATGAACCCTCAGCACACCAATAAATCAGTCTTTCCTTGATGTTTTTGTTTGCTCCCTTAAATCAGATTCTGCAGACGTACAAAACAGACCCAAAAATGGAAGAGATGATGAAGAACATGGACTTCTACGTCACGCCAGTGCTCAACATGGACGGCTACATCTACACCTGGGAGAACACCACAGTCCGTCCTCATATTTGATGGATATTAACCAAATTACTTTTCTAGGGTCCTGTGCTCAAGCTCACAAGCCACAGATGAACAGGATATGATAGGATGATGGTCTATTAAGGAAATGGCAGTTAAGTTTAAAGAGCTACAATTCAATTATGGAGTTAAATTGATTTTTAATGCTCAAAATGCCCAAAGTATATAACTGTCTAATTTTCAAAATAAGATGAGTGGAAAAGCAATATACCATAGCAATCCAAGGCAGCATTTAAGTATCCGCAGTATGTGTAATATCAAGTGCAAGTTTGATTTATTACTAAACTAATAGAATGATCTGAACCACCTGATTTAACTGACTGGACATTTTGACCCATACAGACTCGACTGTGGAGGAAGAACAGATCACCAGGACCTTCAAACTGCAGCTGTTATGGCACTGATCTCAACCGCAACTTTGATGCCAATTGGGGCAGTGAGTGTTGTAGTTCTCCATTAAATCTTATCTGTACAGCCCGTTGCTTCGGTTGCAATAGATTAGTATGGACTCGCCACACAATTTGTTTTAAAGGGGTATTAATAGAGCACTTTCATGAAGTTGGGGGACTTGCAAGAGACAGAAAAGAATAATCAAACTGCAGCAGAGAGATCCGGATATTTTGTCCCTAGTATGAATCAAGCTCCAAAAAATGCCGGAACCCACAATTCCAACAGTGCAACTCAGTACCATCCATAATTATGGCTATTACATTACTGAGTCAAATTAATAAGCATTGGTTTTGGCATTCTAATCATGTATAGTTGAAGGTGCTATAAGCAATATTTTTATATTAACAATGGATCGCATGATATGTGATGATATGTGAAAGGGGTTGCTCATAGTAATGTCCAACATTATCAACCGACTCCGAAGCCCTCCTTACCTCTGTAGGGCGCCTTCGGGTCAATGTTTTGGGTTTAGGGCCCACAAATTTACCGTTTTGGTTGAGTCTCACCACTCTCATCAGTGTGGTTTCCAGTGAGAAAGTGAAAAAGCTCTAAAAACCCAGTGTACGCTACATGCCAACAAAGTTTTTGACTAGCTGCTGAACATAGTGGAGTGTTTAGCTACTAAAAAGCTAAGTATGTATAAAACTAGACTGAATATTGGACTTATATTCATTAGTTGGTAAGAAACAAGACTCCAAATTAATTCTATTGTTGTTCTGTAGCTAACAAGTTCACTATAGCAACTTAAAAGGTGATAAAGTCAGTATTGACAGGGTTTACACGCTTGTTTCTGTTGTCCACGTTACGAAAAAAAAATCAGGTTTAGACATAACTGTTTTGTGCACATTTATACTGAAGACACCAGCATGTGTGTTCTGTGAGTCCTGCTTTAACTTGTAAAAAGATAATCTTGCTAGCCCATGTTATGGGCGGACGTGGTGTTACAACTCTATTTATTTCTGATTATTCTTTTTATTTGGTTGCTTTCACAGCAATTGGGGTATCTTCTGACTGCTGCTCAGAGATCTACTGTGGGACCAAACCTGTGTCGGAGCCTGAGGCCCAGGCTGTAACGGATTTTTTAGGAAGCCGGAAGGACGACTTCCTGTGTTTCCTCACCATCCACTCCTACGGCCAGCTGCTCCTACTTCCCTATGGACACCCCAACTTCACCACCCCTAACTACAATGAGCTGGTATTTGCAGCTACAAACACAGCAATGCATGTTTTACACGTCTGACAATGAACGTACACAAACAATATTCTCCATGACTTCACACAATGTATACAAATCACACGCACGGCAGTAGGAGAGATGTCATTAACACACTCAGCATCCAATAGCGGTCCTCATCTGCCAAGACAGAAAAGAACCGGAGGAAGCGTCAAAAAAGAATGGTTGTGGAATACAAAGGGCTGGCTGTTGTTAGGAGGGAGGGTGATGCAGGTAAAATCCCACTGCAGCCATCATCCAGAGAGAATTATGCAGAATAGGATTATGTCCATTCGTTTCCCTGGCTGTAGTCGGACTTTAGCAGACAGAAGCCAGTCTGCTCTTCTAAGCCATTCAAACAACAGCACCATTCTTCAGCTCGGCAGGACGCAGAGTCGCATCGGACTTTAATGGATGATGTGACGAGATTTACAATTACTAATCTGAAGGATTGGTTTATGAACACTGAGACTCCAAATGTGATGCAAGAACATCCTTTTGGGTCTTCTTGATTAGACTGGTACGGTTCTTTGCTCAGTTTCAGGAGACAGTATAGCCCAACTGATACTGGGTTTTTGAGCCTGATACTGATACTGATACTTGGGAGCTTAAAAAATCCAATTAACATGTAACGTAAACAAACAATCTTGATGCTGATCACAGTTTTTTTTTGTGTGTGACAAACATACATATTAAGCAAGACATTTACTACAAAATCATGAAGAAAGAAACGCATATATTTAATAATTAATATTGAAAATAACACAATATTGTATAGACACAATGGTTCAATCTCAGCTCAAATTCTTTTCAGTTAAAGCCATCTGCACCCGAATACACACAACCATGTGTTTTATCACCTTTACGCTTTGCTCAGTTTAACTGCAATAACAAGTCTTTGGTTTCTTGGCATCCCTGCACATTTCATTGACTGCGTGACACAGGCTAATGTCTGGTTCCTCAGATGGAGGTGGGTTTGGCTGCAGCAGACGCCATTAGGGGGGTCCACGGGACGATCTACACTGTAGGGACCTCGCCAGATGTGTTATGTAAGTGTACACATCCCTACTGATCATGATGACGGTTAACTGATTTTTAGTTTAACTGACAATGAGTTTAACTGGTCATGAGTGAAAACTGTACATATTAGGGTTTAAGGATTACTGGGTAGGTTATATGGGACAAAAATAAATATAAAATCTCTTTCTACAGACCCCAACTCTGGTTCATCCAGAGACTGGGCTCGGCAGCAGGGGATCCCCTTCACCTACACCTTTGAGCTGAGAGATGAAGGGGAATTCGGCTTCAAGCTCCCAGAGGATCAGATCCAGCCGACCTGTGAGGAAGCCTACAGAGGAGCCCTGCACATCATCACCTATGCTCACGACAAGACATTTAATAGTGCCGTGGCCGCCGCTGCCGCAACCCTGTGGACCATGCTGTTAGCAGTGGGTGTCACCGGCGCCACCCTGATGTGAGATGGAAAAAAAAAAAAAAACAGTATGAGGGGACCTAACCAAAGCTGTACTGCTTTCAGTCATCCTGTAAATATGGCTATAAGTCAGGCTATAAGTCTGTTTCAGAAACAGGTCGAGTTTTTAAAATCCAATATTTACAAGATCTTTTTTTTTTTTTTACCTCAGTTGACACAGATTTTTTATATTCATAATGTATCTGTTGAACGAATAATAAGTCTGTCCACAAACTTCCATAAGCCAGTAGTTGGTGCATTAAAATATTCCAGAGGATATTTGTTTTCATCACTATCATATATGACCAAAAATATCTGGCACTAAAAAGGGCAAACAATTTCTCCATAAAGAATAAAATATTCAGATATATTATATTTTCTTTTGTTCATGTGTTTTTTTTATTTATGGCATTACTTATTTAAAATCTGAATGAATGTGTGTGTGTGTGTGTGTGTGTGTGTAAAACAACAGTTCTTATTCTTGGCAGAAATTACAGTATATGCTGCGACATTTGAGGTTAAGGCAGCTACATAAACTGACCGATGTAAAAGAAGGTAGGAAGGTGTCTCTGTTTATCCTTTGGGGAAGGATAAACATGCAGTTTCTCAATGCAACATGCAATTTCAGTGCTGAGTTTCACTGTTTGTTTCTGTGCTCCTGAACGGCTGGAAGCCTTGTTGCCTCAGGCCGGCCAGCGGCAGGAAGAGCTGCTGCTCCGGAGGAAACTCATCCCAGGTCGTCCACTTCCAGCCTGCAAGGGAAAGGACCACACATTCTATCTTATCATCCGCTCGGTCGGCTGGAGCTGACTTTTCCCCATTTAAAACCCACTCCACGTACCCTCGTTCTTCTCTGGCTCCAGGTTCACTGGCTCCCCTGACTGCTTCCTGTCCAGGTCTCCTTGCATGATTATGGTGACGTAGTGGTACTGCTCCTCCTGTCTGATGGAGTTCACCACTGACGCAAAGCGGACGTTCACCAAATGCACCCCAGCTTCCTCCAGCACCTCCCTGCGAGCACATTCCTCCCACGTCTCTCTTTCAATGACATAGAATCAGTGTGTCACGTCCACTGGAAGCCATCACATTCAGGTCTTCCTTTCACCATTTCACATTTCAGGGCAGGTCATGTGTTGAGGTACATTGAGGAACAGATTTAGACGACGGTCCCTCCACTCCTCAACTAGCTGCACCTTTACTTTGAGATGACTGACTGTCTTTAATGGGATCTTCAAGGACCTCAAAATGATCATCCCGCCTCACCTACGTTTACCATACTGCTTTTGAAAATATAGAAAAATTAGTAATGGTGCATACTTATTTGGTAGGCACTTGTAGCAATGCAAAGTCACAACACTTTTCAATATTTGCTTACAACTTGGGGAGAATTCGGCATAATAATAAATGACTAAAATGTATTTTACTCATTGTAATTTCCATCTTAATAACTGAAAAACATCATAGTGAAACGAGTAAACCGCCTGTTGTTGGGTGAAAAGATGATTGCTGAATTATATGAATGAAGGCCGGTGTTCAACATTCATAAACAGCCTTTGCGTCCCATATAAACGCTACTACACAGTGTCAGATTTGTGAACGACGTTTTCTGTCCACCTACCCAAACTCCAAATGACCACCGGGGAGCTGGTATGTCCCTGCGCCCATTGCGCTCCTCCGTTTCCCCAGGAGAACACAGCCGGGGTGGGCCGAGTCTGTTACCACCACCCCGACCCCCACCCCGGGACGTTTCACAGTTTTAACTGACATCTGGGGGGGAAAAAATAAAAAATAAAATAAAAAAAACGCTTCATAAATGGAACAAGGTTAGCAAAACACACCTCACTCGCTCGTGCTACACGGTGGAGCAGCTGCTCGAGAGCGGCAAGCGATTTCCCCTCTGCGTACTTCCGTCTTCGCCTAAGACATCGTCCGGGAGACCAGGCCCTCTCTTGTTGGTCCATCAGCGTTTTGCTTGGTTCTTTCAAATAGGGAACGGAGCAACAATACAATGTTATATGAGCAATAAGTAGCTGAAATACCATTTTATGTTGTCATAATTGTTCTAATTGGCTGGTAATTTTGAATTCCCTGGGCTACAAGTGCACTTCCTTGATCATTAAACATGCTTTGGCCACATGGTGCTTCCAACCCCATGGATTTCAATGTCAAGACTTTTAAAATTTGGTATTTTTTAATAGAATGTACGGTAATTACACAGAATCGAGGTGCAACACAGCCATCTACTGACAAGATGTGCTTAGTGTATATTCTAGTAATACAGTAACCCTACACTGCTCTTATCAGCTCTAAATCATTGTATCACTTAAGGTAGATATGATAAGACTTTGTTTGTAATTACAGGATATATAGGAATGAACACGTGGCAAAATACATGTCACAGTAAGACACGTGAGAAGAGTGAAAGTGGTGGGATGAGGATTTATTGCTGGGCCGCATAAAGTGTTTTTTGCTTGTTGTTAGATCAGAGTAGAGACCTTGTCCTAATATACAGTGATTTGAGACTTATATAAATGTATATTATATATTACCAGCAACCGTAACATTTTAGCCAAACTAAATCCATTTGAAAACCTGTCTTTTTCTTTCTCTGATCGCTGTCACCGAACAACACCACTGGAGGTTAGTACTGACACCCATGAAGAAATCCTCATCATAGAGTTTCCACATAGTCCTTCAGACAGGCCGTTATCAACAGTCAAGTCAGAGCCAAACCAAACTTGAATTAATGGGACACAAGTTTAATGTAACACATTTCATGTGACAGTCAATTCAGCCATTTAACTGAAGAGAAGAATGCAGAGAGCAAAAGACAGAAAGGACAGAAGGATAATAAACGGATGTGTAAGAGATCAGAGTAAGTTTTGTCCTCCTGTGGAAAGAGCAATAAAGATTTCAGTTTTTTGTGATGATGTAAAAAAAAACAGTACAGTGAGGACAGCATTCACCATGTCTACAGATAGTATTAGTAATTACAGCTTGAAACTTTTCAATATTCACTCACCAGCATTTCTGTGGAATGTAGACATCAATGATGCTGCAAAAAGTCAGAAGTTAATTAGCAAAACGTATAAAAAAATATTTCTTGTAAGAAAGCCTGTAAGATCAATTCACTGCGAGGTGTTCAGAGTGACATTCGTTCAGATGCTCACCACTTCTCTCTCTTCTCTCCTTCCCTCTGCTCCCTCATCCCTCTCTCCGGCCTGCTGCAGCCATTTCTTCACCACAGACTCCACCGCTTCGTCCGCAGCTCTGGCACACACACTGTTCCTCCTCACTGCATCTTTTACAGGAAAGGCGGCGAGCTTCAAGCTGTCGTTCCACATGCAAGTTTTGCAGTGCAATAGCCAACAATTTTTTTTAAACTTACCGTTTACAATTTCCTTCAAACAGGAGGATGCAAAGGACACCTTGTTGTTTTTCCCTCTCCAGTCCATTCTCTTTGCAAATGTGTTGGACAGCATCCTTTCCAGTATCCGCTGTACTGTTTGATCAATAGGGAGTCCGTCATTATCCCCCAAAAAACTGATCTGAAAGCACAGATTTACAGAATTCAACAAAGTTAATGACACCCCAAGAAAAGGTGAACCCAACATAAACAGCTTGTAATACACAGTTAAGGAACTGATGGAAGGAATAGAACATGATGGACATACTGTACATACATCTATGTGTATTTGTACTGGATTCATTATTGTTTTTGGACCTTTATTAACCAATTTTGCTGACAATGAGACAAAATATCCTTAAATAAAAAAGACACTATGACGCCCCAAAAATGACAAGATGTAGTTAACAGATGTGTGTGTGTAAGTGTGTGTAGCATTTGAGAGGATTGTAGCCAGCTAGGTACACTTAACCACTTAATACAGTGGTTTGCCGTGGTCACATAATATGGTTTAAACTGTAATTACGAGCAATAAACATCAGACCAATTAAACTGTAATTACGAGCAAAAGAACTACAGACAAGTCAACTAACCGTTGGCAGGATGGCTGCAAGTGAACCACCACTGGCAAGTTACATCAAAATAAAGTCCAATATTAACACTAATACAAACTATTCAGCTTATTTAAAAGGAGCTATATATGCTGTTTGTTTCTATCTGGTTTAACTTGGTAACAAACTGCTAATATGTAACACAATAGAAGGCGCTAGAGTAAGCAATTTATCTGGTGTGACTACAAGGTTAGCACTACGTTGGAGTAATGCATGAAAACTACCAAACTGAACTAAGGGGTATTTACTTGTTTTTCCCATTCTGCCGACATTGTGTGAATTCAGGAGTAGCTCAACATGCTGCACACCAGCTAGTCCAGGTAGGCTAGATAAGACTAGCTAAAAGTCTCTTGTCTTTATCAAGGACCACAATATAAATAAGCCCTGAACTTCATTACATTTTGTAGATGTATGTGATTTAATATCTCTTTCTTCTCTTCTTCTTTTAATATCTCTTTAATATCTCTTCTGATAATGTCCCCTTTCTCAAACTAAACTAAAAACTTTGTTAACTAGCTAACTTTGTTAGTGTTAGCTTGCCGTCTTAAATGCTTTGGCTCCAGTTGTAAGAGTTTATGCAATGACACTACACTGTATGCACTTCAGTATACAGATAATTATCATTACATGCATTGGCTGGTGTAGTTTTATGACAAACGTTAGCTGCAGCTAGGTAGCAGGCTGAAAAGGCTCGCGATAAGTGTGTTTTAGCGGTGTTTAGCTAGCCACACGGGCCTCTCAACTGCTCCACTGATGGAAAAGCGAGGAGTTGAAAATAAAATATACTAGTGAAAGATAGTGTTCATAGAAGAATAAAATAAATTCAGTTTTAATTGATTATACCAACTGACTGATAGTTAAAGGACAAGTGTAAAGCTGTGAATTTGTTTTTACCCTCCATTTTAATTATTTAAAAGTACTACTTATTGATGTAATTTATATTTATCAGTGATAATCTTACTACATTTTGTCAGTTTTGGGGCTCTATACACCATAACTTCTTACAAGCCGATTTTTTAAGTCTGGGGTTTCAATGAGCTTAAGCGCCAACGTAGCGAGTCCTTCCTCATCTGTGACGGGGAACACGGCTCCCAGATCAGCCGCAGTGGAGTCATTAACGCCGCCGGTGTTGGTGAGTTTCAGCAGCAGCTGTAGGATCTGGCTCTGCTGCTGCTGGAGCACTCTCAGCTGGGTCAAGATCTCCAGCTCCACAGCTGTGAAACGGTAAAAACAGACATGTTTTACCCACCTGAGAGGCTCTTGTGATGTAAAACACATTATGAACATACATTATATTGTAATACATAACAAATCCGTGGTAGCATCAGTTATTGTCTGTTGGTTTATCACTGGTAATGAACAAAAAGTAGGTTTTAGTCCACCGTCTTACCTCTTGCAAATAATAAAAAACAATGTTGTAAATGCTTCAACATTTACAGACTCAGTCTCCTACTCACTTTCAGTGCAGATTGTTCATTAACGCAAGTCCTAAGGTGACAGATGTGGTCAGATCTGTTTTTGAATAGATTTTCCTATTTAGTTTGAATCTGCTTACGAGTGGGATTGAGATGACACTCTGATCCTCCAACAACTGGTGGCGATTCTGTTGTTGCGTTGATGCTCTCTGTGAAAAAAGACAATGATATCCATCATTATTCAAGTTAAAAAAAACAAAACAAAAAAAAACTACGCAACATAACCTGACTTAAAAGAAAATAAGATTCAATTAAAATTCCTCATGCATGCCTTATATGCAACCCTGTCAATTTGCTTTAAACTAAACTAAAAATACCTCTGAGGGGTGAACTTGATGTAACTCCTGCAGCTCTGCTGGAGTGTTTCATTTTCATGTGCATGTGAAGGCATCTTATGTTCCTCACCATGTTGCACTGTGGGCGCACTGCAAGTCTCTCTGGCCCTATTTCTGACTCACCTGAGGGTGCTGAGGCTAGTTCATTATTTAAAGCAGGTCCTTCACTCACTGGAGGTGCGGCTATGCTTGAAAAAGCGCCTGAGGTCCATGTCGTCACACTATTTGCCTCACATGAGCTCGGCGTATCACCGACAGGAGCACAAGTTGGACTCGGATCAGCATTAGGTTGCTGTCCTGATGATGGAGACAGAGGTAGCGTCTCCTCTGCACCATCGTCGTCGTCGTCGCCACCACCACCGTGATCCGTTGCAGGAAGGAACTCATGTTTTGTATTCAGGTGATGAATGAACTGATTACGATTCAGGAACAGTTTCTCACAAAAACAATGGAAATGAGCTTGTGGCCGACATCCCAGGTTGCACTTGTAGATGCTGTAACCTGTGTGTGGGGAAAAGAGGCATATTTATAACTACATTAAATGCTGATTGTGGGTTTAGTCTAACGCTGATTATAATTCCTCGCAACGGTGTTTGTTTCAGCTTTAAATGCAGGGGAGTCCAAGGGTTGCCGTAAACTAGGCACCATTACACTTTAGGTTAGGCCATGGTACTTGGCTCGGATTTCTTAGGCTTCACTGCAGTCTCCTAGGCATTTTTAAATACTTCAGTTTACAGAGGAAAACCAGCCCCTGGGAGAAATGCTCCAAACTCCACCGCAAATGCACACGTTTCATGTTGTTACCAAGACTTTCTTGAACATAACTTATGACTCTTTACAAAGGGCTCCGTTATTCTGCTTAGATTGAACTTAATGAATTTAACCACAAACTCCTGCTTTATCACAATCTATTTACAACTTTTCAGAGCTCTGAAAGTTGTATTATTTGTATGCCGAATTGCAGAGTCCCCACTATTAATGCCGAACGCATCCGGAGCTGCGTTAGTGAACCACAGGGTTAAATCAGTAAGGACGGGGGGCATTGAACTCGAAACTTTTTCAATGACATTTGGCGCACGGTGTTCGTACAAGAGAAAAAAAAAGAGGCAGGTGTCGCCTCTAAAACACATAATAATCTACCTTTAAAGCGAACGGCTCTGGAGAGGTGACATTTCAGATGCCTGTGGACTTTGTATCTGTGTGCTGGCTTGTAGACATGAGGGCCGCAGAGCGGGCAGTGGTAGGACATGCAGCACTGCGAGCATCTCCGCACCGGCGGCAGCCGGCTCCCCTCCTGCACCGTGATGTGGTACTACAGGGGAGAGGGGATTAGTGCAATTTGAACCAAACGGAACTGCTGGCGTGTAATAACGATGCGACGGGTCTGACTATCGGCAGGCAGGAGTTATTCTGACACCCGAAACACTCGGGTTTGCTGAGAAGGGAGAGAGCAAGCGGCATATTTACTCGGGGACCAGTTTTAGCAGGAAGCTAGCGTAGCCAGTCTCGCTCAGGGCAATGGTTTGATTTTCCAACAGTTACATTACCTGCGACATCGAGGTCAACAACTGCTCTCACTTCTTGCCTGATAGGAGCAGCCTAAACCACACTGGCAGGACACTACTCCTCGGGTTATTTAACTCTATTCGCTTCTCTTTTCTCCAATAAAACTAACACGTTCAACCTGTGTGTGGCTGCTGGGCGCAGACACTAGTGCCCCCTACTGGCTGGGTGGACTTCTACAGCGGCCAGTTTTAGTGAGAGGATACGCCGTCTGCGACAGGCACGCAGTCTCCCTGTGCCTCGCAATGCCAGTGTTGCATTTGAGCCACCTTACTTGAGAGTATTTTCTTTTGATTTAACTGCCAGCTGTAGTTATCAGTTACATTTGAGATGAATATTTTAAATAAGAGTCTTTAAATAATCTTCTAAAATACTATTCACAATACTGTTAAAGAGTGAACCAGCGGTTTCCAGCCTTTAAGGCTTGGGGCTGCTTACATAAAGCATTGTCTAGCTGGGCAGTCCCTACAAAGAGATATTTTCCCTCTAAACTTCTCAGATGGTTGCATTTGAATAACCGACCCAAAGAGGTAAAATGAAAAAAAAAAAAAAACACACAAATTTGTTTAGCAGCATTTTAGGGAGCCCAACCCCTAGGTTGGGGACCATGGGAACTAAACTAAACCAGCATCTGAACTGATTGGTGTATTCACACCTTTATTCTCCTGGCATTTAGCAGTTTTCCACCAACACCCGTTTTCCCGTTAGACCTGCCTGGTGGCTCTGGCCCCGCCCGGCTCACCTGTCCCTGCTCTCAACTCAGAGACCGCATTTCCTAAACCTACCTCTTCACATCTCTGGATCTTTCTCTTCCACTGCTCTGCTTTCTATGCGTAGAAATTTCCCCTTCTATTTCTGTCTTCTCTCAGTTTCTTCCTTCCATTTTGTCTGACATCCTCACCATGAGTGGTAAACTGTGGACAGAGGAGCAGTTTAACTGCCCTGTGTGCCTGGATCTCCCCAACGATCCGGTCACCATCCCCTGTGGGCACAGCTACTGCATGGCCTGCATTAAGGATTACTGGAGCAAGGTGGACCCCAAGGGAATCTACAGCTGCCCGCAGTGCCGCCAGACCTTCTGCCCCAAGCCCACCCTATCCAGGAACACCATGCTGGCTGAAGCTGTGGAGCAGCTCCGCAAGGGGGCCCTCACATCTGATGTGCGCGATTCTATCCGTAGCGCCCGTGGGCTTTCCTCCTCGTCATCCAGATCCAGAGGGAAGCTGTCCTCCGCAGCAGTGCCGTGTGACATGTGCAAAGGAGAACAGCGAGCGGCAGTCAAGAGCTGCCTGGTGTGTATGAGCTCGTACTGCGAAGCCCACCTGAAGCCCCACCAGACCAAGAAGGCCATGAAGCAGCATGAGCTCATCCCACCCACAGGCAATCTAGCTGAGAAGATCTGCACCCAGCACAAGTACCTGCAGGAGTTCTTCTGTCGCCAGTGTAAGGTCTTCGTCTGCTGGCTCTGCACCAGCAACCTGCACAAAGGCCATGAGTGTGTTTCCACCAAGGCCGAGCGCCTGGAGAAACAGGTAGGCAAATATGGATCCTGCAGGGGCCTCAGGCACCAGATGAGAAGACGGTGATGAGGGTCCCTCAGCCAGTAATCAGGGTGCTTTGTTATGCAAATCAATATCAAATTCGAGTGTCTGGCTTGTGCGATAGGTAAAATCGTTTTTATGTTGTAATTATAAAATGTAAGATCATGTCGAACTAATTCAGTTGTAGCCATACAGTGATGGATAGTGAAGTAGTAATGTATTTATGGATATAGGTCTAAATCAGGTCTACTTGTAATCAGTCAACCAATTATTGATTAATCTTACAGTTATTTTCTCAGTTAACTTAGTCGTTTGATCTAAAGCATGTTTGAAAATAGTGAAAAAATGTCTCGAGATCCCAGAGCCTGAGCTGACATCTTCAGATTGCCTTGTTTTGTGACATTTGAGAGTCCAGAATCAGTTTTTCATTTTTTTCTTTTCTATTCTTTTCTCTTTTTTTTTTTTTTTTGCATTTTGCATTTTGGCCCTAAGAAATTACCTTGATTATCAAAATAGTTGTTAATTACACGTTACCTGCTTATAATAACAGTAACAGTAACCAAGATGTGAATATGAGTAATCCGAATGGCAGATTGAGTCTGACACCACTTTCCCTTTGACCTGAATGAGAAAGCGGTCTCTTAGACTTTTGGACTCCACTTAATGTACAACATATCACCCTTACTGGTAACTCTCGTTCTGTGTGATGGGTTTCTGTTTAAAGTGTCATCCTCACTCCTTTTGTTCGTGACAGAGGCTCCAGCCAGGCCGAGGACATTCCTAACTACATTCCTGTCCATTCATAACGCTCCACCCTCTCGTGTTACAGCCGTTTCCTCCTGCGTGTGTTGTTGCCTGTGTGAGATTGACGGGAATGGTTTTGGATGCCCTGTCTCCATGTGTCCCTCTGTAGAAAGTGCTGTCAGAGATGCAGGCAGAGAATCAGCAGAGAGTGAAAGACAGAGAGCAGGAGCTCAAAGACATGAAGAAGATGATGGATGGGATGAAGGTTGGTCAGCAGAGTTTGATCTTTCAGGAGCTTTTTGGTTAACTTAGACCAATTTTGGAAGTGCAAGCTATTTCTTAAAATGAAAATCAAATTTCCCGTAAAAATCATAAATTACACAATTATGTCAGGGTTAATTTAGCCTCACTGTATGTGTATTTGAGTATACTGGGACACAATCATCTATCGGAGTCGCCTTATTTTCTCCTGCCCTGCCTGCACAGCGTTCTTCGGACAGGGTGCACGATGACACGGAGGCGGTGCTGTCGGAGCTGCAGCGCTCAGTGGAGCGTCTGCAGGAGCTTCTGGAGGAGGTGCTGGATCAGGCCAGCCAGGAGAAGATGGGCCAGGCCCAGGAGGTGGCTGATAGTCTGGAGGCTGAGATCGCGGAGCGGAAGAGGAGGGACACGGAGATGAAGGACCTGGCTCAATGCGAAGACCACATTCACTACCTGCAGGTAGACAAACTGGGTGTAATTTACACTTTGTGCCATAGCATGTACCCTGTTTAATGAAAATAGAGCCTTTAAAGTTATAGTTGAAAGTGCTATAGACCATGCAGCTTCTCTATCAGTAGAACTATCCACTATATCTTCCTTCAGTCGTACGAGTCCATGTGCACTGCCTTGGAGTCGGGGGACCTGCCCACTGTGGTGGTCAATCCAGAAGCTTCCTTTGAGCCTGTACGAGATGCTATCCTGGACCTCAGGGAGCGAGTGGAAGACCTGTGCAACCAGGAGCTGGGCAAGATCACCAAACAAGGTCCGTCACAAGAGTCCTTTCTTGTTTCGTCCTATCTTGTTTATGTACCTTCTTTTCTTTTCATGTTTTAAACTTTTTTTCGATCTTACTGTCTCTTCCCTTCCAGTCAATGACACAACCCTGTTCACTCTGGGAGACTGTAAGTTTCAATCATTTTTCTTTTCAAGATGAGCGTAAACAAAGTCCTAGTTGTGTCGAGCTTTCTTGCTTAACAGTGACTTCCTCTTACCTCTTACAGCCAACCGGAGCACGGGACAGAAAACAGGGTTACTTAAATGTGAGTTTTGTACTTTCCTATTAATTACATTTTCAATAATCTCATTATTTTCGTTGTTCAAATAACTCGTTTATGATTTTCTATAGTCTTTTCTGGTTTGGGTTCCCGCAACACAAACAGCCGTTCGCCAGGTATGTTCAGAGTTTTTGTTTTGTCTACCATCACTGCATCTTTTCACTTTGTCATCTTTGATAAAAATTTGTTTAATATATGCATGATTTCTTTTTACGTCTTACAGCCTCTACACCCAATGTCTCAGTTGGAGGGCGGAGTACAGACAGGCGAGGACTTGGTACTGACATTCATTATACTACATATAACAAAATCAAAAGTAATTCAATATTTTCTTGTTAAATATGACATTATTATTATTCAGGTATAGGCCTCAAAAGTCAAGATGTGAGGAGCAGAGATACACCACGAGGTGAGACTATGTGTGCTGAAATAACACCAAACCTGCAGTGAGATTCACTACCATGGACGGAGCAGTAAAAATGTGCGTGTTTTAAAAGTATGCTTCTCCCTTGTTGCAGACAGAGGAAACACTAACTCCCCCGGACTTCGGGACAGACAGAGGAGAGAGGAAAGGGAGACAGGTAGGTTTGTTCGGCTTTGCCCAGAGGGAGGTCGCACCGGCTCTGATTTAAAACCAGAGACTTCCTGGTAATAGTGTGGATATGACTTCCTACAGCAAGATTTTCTCTCATTTCAATATCTATTCCGCATATTTATTCCCCATATTTAATTCAAGGCACTATCGTCTGGTAGAAATAAACTAATGCATTACTCAGCAAATGAATTTTTAGTTGCTCATTTTGGCCTTTAACTCAGCTGCCTCATTTTCATTAATTAGACACATTAGAACCACCGCCCCTCTACTGACAGACTTAGGCAGCGGGTTGATATCTCCAGGTCAGCCCTGGAGTCGTTCTTCTTTTTCAGTTGCTGTCGATTTATGCCTTCTTATCTGCAGCGCTGTCTTTGGTGCTAATTGACAAATGTTAGTGTGCTAACATGCTAAAGTAAGCTGGTGACCAATGTCAAACATAGACATCAGCATGTTAGCAATGTCATTGTGGGCATATTGCCATGCATTTGCTGTGAGTAAGTACAGTACAGCCACACAGAACTGCTAGAGCGGCTGTAGACTCTTGTTCAGCTGCTGTTGGTACTATGCTGCTTCATCTGTGTCTTATGGTGTGCCCCAAGGTTCAGTTCTGGGTCCTTAATTGCTGGGGGAGTCTTTTAAAAGGCAGCTTAAAACCCACCCTTTTTAGGGTTGGCTTTGCCTAGGTTTATTTATTTGCATCTTTATTTTAATTTATTACTTTCATATTGTGACTCTATTTTATTTCTCTGTTTATGTAAGCACTTCATCACGTCTGATCTAGAAAAGTGCTTTATTAACAAACTTATTTACTTGACTAGTTTCACTTCCATGTGAAATAATCCAACCTAATAAAATCAATATAATGAGAATTAAAGAGGTTTTCTGCAATGTCAACATCTGCTAAATATAACAGGGTAGGCACTGGTGAAATAGTATTTTTGACTCTGATTGTTACCAAACCTTGATTTAACACCTCACATGTCCTCCAAACAGTGAGGGAGACCAACCCCAGACCCAGTCCAACTCCCAATCGCAGAGAGTCTCAGTCCCTCGGGAGCAGGTCCAGTCAGAGCCAGGCACCCAGCCCCTCTCCCAGCCGCAGAGAGTCCCAGGCCACCTGGAGCAGGTCTAGTCAGAACCAGGGTGCTTCAGCTGCAACTCCGATCGTGACTCCAATCCCAGCCATCCCAGCTCCTGCTCCAGCTCTAGCTCCTGCACCAGCTTCAGCTGGAGGTATAATAGTAACCTTTAGACAAAACAATCCTCAGAATTGTTACCATTTGCTGCCAATAACTGGCAAAACCTGTACAGTGCAGCACTGACAAACAATAAATGCTCTTGCAAGAGTTTAATATTTGTTGTTTTTCCATCTCTCTGCTCTGTCTTCTCCCCCTGCCTTGGTCAGGTTTCAGTCGGATGGCATCGATCAGCAGCCTCTTCCGCTCCCATCGACGGGGCACCAACCAGGCCACCCCAGCTACGCTGGCCAACAGCACACCATCTGCGGGAGGAAACCCCTGTAAGGCCTGACTACAGCTCCTGCACTTTCCTCTCTTAATCACAGTATCAAAACCACTACTGTGTCTGATAGATTGGCTGGTTGAGTAAATAATAATAATAATAAACTAGTAAATTTTTTTCCCGGATCAACTTCAGTACAAGCACCAGAGTAGATGCACAATCATTCCTGTGTCTCTAGACAGACATGGATCTTTGAACATTTGTATCAGTTACAAAAATTGTGGACATTTTGCAGATATTTCTTTCAAATTTTTCAAATATTTAAATTTGACCAATAGTTCGCTGCACAATTTGAGCGTTTCTGGGATACTGCAGGATACGTTAGAATATTTAGATAAGGAAATTCATCTGAAATTTAAAAAAATTATTTTTCGTCAATGGAATTACATAGCATGTAAATTACATTTTGTGCTGTCTAAGTGTGTGACGCTGTTTACCCTCAACAGGGGGGATGGCTGATCTGTCTGAAACGCCAACAGAAGGTAGGATGGCAGCCTTTTGAAAATCTAAAATTAATGTCTAATTGCCTCGTTCAGTCCTATGACTTGAAGATACATTCTAATACTAATGTCTAACATTGTTTTTCTCATTGGAAAGTTAACCCTGGTCTCTTCTTGGACTTGCCCACGCCTGACACTATGAATCATGCTCCTGCTTTCCCTGCATGTGAGTTAATGTACCTTTACTCTTCATGGTATCTCCATTCTGAGAAAAGACGAATGAAAAAAATCAAATAGACGAAAAACAAAGCAAAGAACAAATCAGAAAAAGTATGTGAAATGAAAATCGAGTAGTCTGAAGATTTGTGCAAGATCTGACAGAATTTGATTTTCCAGTGAGAGAAATCAACATTGACAGCATCCAGGCCCCAGAGCCAAGGACCAGAGAGGAGTTCTTGCAGTGTGAGTCTCAGTGTTTAACTCCAATATTAGATTTTACATATTAGATTAGTTACAGTGCTGAGAATGTTACACACTTACACTGCCATCGAAAGTTAAACATGAAAGTTTATTCTTGACCTTGGAAATTGTAGTTTGACAAAACAATCCCAACTCAAAGTCCACTTACTAGTTTTTTTCTGGAGCTTTCCACTGGCTAACATGGTGTTCATTAACTCTTAAACCAACACTAACAGTAAGTTCCAAAAGCGCTATGGATGAAACCATGAAGCTGCTGAGCTAGCATGTTATCAGATTTGTCTCCATGGCATCTAAACAAATCCCTGCTGATGAAGACCATGTGATACAGTTGCAAAAGGGAGGAGGTGGGCCTTGGGATTGTTTTGACAAACTAGTGTTTCCAAGGTCAAGCATTAACTTTAATGCTTAATGAATATTCTCAACTTTAAAGACCTATTTTCAAGAATTTGTAAACAATTGTTTGTTAAACCCTCTCTCTCATAGACTCTGTGACCTTGACCCTTGACCCCAACACAGCCCACCGACGACTGGCTATCTCTGAGGGTAACACCAAAGCCACCCTGCAGGGGGGAGCACAGCCCTATCCTAATACTCCCCAGCGTTTCGATGGCTGGACCCAAGTGATGTGCCAGAGCCCGCTGTATGCCCAGCGCTGTTACTGGGAAGTGGATTGGAGAGGACGGGGCTCCTCTATGGGTGTAGCCTATGGGTCATTGAACAGGAAGGGCTCAGACGCCAGGTCGGGGCTTGGTTACAATGCCCAGTCCTGGACCCTGGAACTGTCGGACACCTGCTGCTCGGCCATGCACGACAATGAGAAGAGGGACATACCGGTCACCTACTCCCCCCGTCTGGGCATCTACCTGGATCTGTCCATGGGGATGCTGGCTTTTTACAGTGTGGCAGAGAGCATGACACACCTTCACACCTTCCGCACTAACTTCACCCAGCCACTTTATGCTGCCTTTGGGGTGGGAAGTGGAGTCGGGATGGGTCTGGACTTTGCCCTGGGCCAGTTCACCTCAAGCTCCGACAGCATTAAGATCTGTCCCATGTAAGGATGGAGCTAAGAAGTTGATGCGATTGGTGGATAATGTTGCCTTATAATGTTGAATTATCCACCTGACAACTGAGAGTTCAACAAAGCAGCTTGGAAGTGTTCATGTTGATATAACTCGATCGAGACTGTCACGCTGAGACAATAGCTGAAAGTTTTTGTAAAGTTTGGTTGCAGCTGATTTCTTTTTTCATGTTAAATGCACTTAGTGAAATAACATTGTTCTACACACTCACTCACAACAATATATCAAATGGCAACATGAAAACAGCGTGTGAAAGGAGTTGTTTGCAGTGATGAATCTTAAAGAAAATAATCACTTGAGTTTACAGATTTGCAGCTGCCGTCAGCTTTCTAATGCTGTATAGTGAGTTTCAGCTCATTGTTTAGCTGTTTGGTCTGTAAATTTACTATTTTGGTTCACTCTCGCTTTCCGTGAAAAAGCTCTAAATACCCACTGCGCTACCTGCCTAGCAGCAGACAGACAGTCAGAAACTCATTAGCAAATATAGGGTGTGCATTTAGTAGCTCAAGAGCTAGATATTTTTCTAAAGAGACGATGGAGACCAAAAACAGAGATAGTAGAGTGAATATTGGCCAGAAACACGACTTTAACTTAATGCTAATGTTGCTACTTAACTGCGGGACATGGACATAAGGACCTGTATGCTAACAATTTACAGTACACAAAACTTATCTGTACTGTAAATTGAAATAAAAATCAAATTCAGACCTTTTTTCTGTGCGTGACATCTTACAAAAACTGATTTTTCGGTCAAGACTCGCTGCACAGGTTCTTTCATCAAGTCTGAGTAACAATAAACCAGTAGGTGAGTCAGTGGGTTTGGTTTCCATTGCTTTATTTTAAAAAAGAGGCAACTGAATAATACCCATAAGTAGCTTACCGAGGATCATGATCTTAAGAGGGGAGACATGAAGAGGACATTTTATATCTTAGCCAAAGAAAGATACAAACCTGAACCTCCTGCTTTACTGAAAGGAGTGGAAATGACTACAACTAATCTAAAGATATGAACAGTCTGAATGTGCCTTCTTTCCTCTTCTCTCCAATCCTACAAACATACAGAACATTAAACTGAAGCTCTTCTTCCATTGTTAAATATGTTACAGGTATTGAGCAAAAAATAACTTCACATATACACGTGTGTAAGCCCAAGTATTCCATTTCTTCAGAAATAAAAATATCGCTTTTGGCTTGATTTGGATTCCCTTCTGTGGGCCTCTACATATGAAAAGCAAAACAGAAAAAAGAAAAAAAAATGCTACATATATTAAAATCTTATTGCAAAATGTTAGCCGACATTGTTACAACAGTCACCCATTATGCTAAATCTTCTCATTATGTTAGTATTTATATACTTCAAATAGTGATGTCAGTAAAACAAAGGCTAAATAAAAAAGTAAAAGTGCAGTAACTGAGTGGGGAAGTCTGGTTGGACTAACGAATGTTAGGGACAGCAGCACTGACGGCTGAAGGGTCACAGGGGTCAAGCACAAAGCTCTAAGCTCCCTTGTATCTAAACATGATATTATATGATGTTATAATTAGAACGTAGAATGAATATGATGGTTTCCTATATTAATAATCCTACCTTCTGGCTAAACTGTGAACCAAATATGAGACACAATGAGATAACCCCCCAACAACCATTTTAAACAGAAAAACAACCACTCATAATAAACCTGGATGTAATATACAACTGAAATAATGTGTCAGTGGTCTTCCCCCCTCTAAACAGACTGAACCTGAACGTCCCACAGGCCTGAGATAAACGCAGTGGCTGAAAACTGACATGACAAAATTCACGGTTTTCTTTTAAAGCCCAAGGCTGTGATGAAATGTCTTCAACTAAGCAGTGATCCTCAAATGAACACAACCTCAACCTCCAAATCCCACTGAGTGCAACTAATATATACGAACATGGCTTAACGGGAACACAAATAAGAGCAGTGCTGGCGTCTACTTAAGGCTTCATAACATTAAAAACACACAAAACACCAGGACCTGAAAGAAAAGGCAGGTCCTTTTTACTTTTTTTTTTTTTTTTTTTTTTTTTGCCAGGCGTCTGATTTGGTTCTGACCTCGCCTTCAGCCTGGCCCCACCCGTCTGCTGACAGGTGCATGCTGGGACCTGTAGGCAGGGTTGCTTTTGACGTGTCATGCAGACGCTTGCAGGAGGCAGGAAAAGGGGCGGGGCATGTGGACGGTCACCAGACAGCCGTGCAACAATGGTCTATTGTAAAATTATTATAATATTAATACTGGCTTGTTAGAGGCATGGTCTGACAACAAAATGAGCCTGGCAGTTTGCTGCTAAGCTGGCTAGTACTTAAAAGTCTTCTAGTCCTCAACTAATAAAAGCAAGTTGAATCCTTTCTCTTCCGACTGTAAAGGTTTTAGGCAGAGGTCCTAAATCCATTCATTATGTGTTAGAGCATGGTCGGCTAACATGATGCTGTTTTATTACAGACTAAAGCTTTTCCAGTCCACTACAGAACAAGCCCTTGAAATGGAAAGACTCTGGATGCTCAGTCCTTCTTTCTTCACCTTTACTTTCTTGCACTTGCTTCCTCTACTCACATGAATAAACATGCGGAGACCACACACTCTTCTCTTTAGAGCTCTACTGTGCCTTACCTCTTGTTCGTTTCTAATCCACTTCCACAAACCCTCATCCACTTGCATGTTCCTTCCCCCCTCTCCCTGGGCCTGAACATCCAGAGCCTCACAGGAAAACTACAGAACCTAATTCATACACGACTGAGAAGGTACAGAGCTGAATAACCTGTTCAGAGGCAAGCTAAGGCCGTAATGACTAGCTTCAGAGCTAACACCTACACACACAGACACTGCAGTGTCGCTAAAAACAGTCAGTTTAGTTAAATTGTGCTTTAAAACTATGTCATAAAAAGGAGGGATTGTTTTGCCCACCGATGCCCTGACTCATCTCTCCAAAGGCAGAAAGGAAGAGAGATGAGAGGAGGAATAAGGGGATGGAGGTGTAAAGGAGGAGGTTCATGTTCTTGAGTGTATGCCCTCCCAGTCCATCCTCCTCTTCAACGCTTGGCTGAACTTGACGGGACATGGGAGACGGAGGCGAGTTGCCGGCGCCGCTCTTTAGGGTTTCCCCACGGTGGTGGGGGGAGGGCCAGGGAGGTGGGGTGAAGAGGAGGTGTGGGGTTACCGGCTGACTTTCCTGCTCTAGCACCAATCATGGCCGGGAGGCTCTGGTTGCGCCTCAGGCCGTCCAGTAGGCTCCCTCCGCCTGCCGACACAAAAGTGGCAGAATCCTGGCGCAGCACTGAAGCCTCAGACTCCGAACCGTGGAGCACCTTAGTGAATCCTAGCCGCCGCAGCCTCTCCACCAGGCTGACATTGACTGGCTCAGGCCTGGCTCGGCCTGAAGGGACAAGGGCTGGGGTTTCCTGGGAGGGGCTCGGTAGGTCGGGATGTGGGGCGCGGCCCAGATTCAGCCCATAAACGTCCTGGAGAAAAAGCTCTGCCGGCCGCGAGGCTAGGAAATTGTCGGCTGGGTGCTGGCGGGACTCCGTGGGCACAGGAGAGGGAGCAGGTGAGTGGGAGGGAGAGTTCGGGGGTGTGTTTGGGAGGAAACGGAAGAGGGGCTGCCGGGGTGTGGGTCTTGGGGATGAAGGTGGGGTGTCAGTGGACACCTGTGCAGAAATGCCCCTCTCCAGGACCAGCTTGGCCAGGCTGCTGGTGGGCACTAGGGGGCGCCGAGGGGGAAAGGAGTCACCCAGGCTCAGTCTGCAGGGAGTCACAGGGGTACTGGGACCTGTCCTCATGGAGCTGGGTGTGTTGGCCAAGAGAGATGACTGAAAGCTGAAAACACAGACACAGACAAGGGGAGAAAAGAGATGCGTGTGAGCACCATGATTTTGAACAATGGCTGTTTTATACGTCAAGACTTGTAACTGGCTGTTCACTAAACGCTCTCCCCCAGACAATGATGGTCTGGATGCTATCAGAGATTTAGCTAGCGTTAGCATCTCTGTCCTGCTCTTTAGCGCATTTGGGGAATTTAACACTACAGCAGTTGTTACCTGAGATAGCATTACGTTTGCCAAACACTTAATTTAATGATCACCCTAAATGCCTTTTTTTCCTCTAACATTAAAAATGAAAACATACTTTTTGAAAAAAAACCAACCAATGTGTAAGCTAAGCAGGCCAGAACAATGCTGTTTCCTTAGCTGCGTTCATTTATCTTCTACATGGATAATCAGCTGGTGAGGATCCCTTTTTGCCTGGTAGCTGTTCGCTTTAGCCTCAGTCCTTAAGCAGAATACCATGTATGAAGCCATCAACTGCATTAGAGCTCTGCTTTGTTTTAACAGAGTTCTTATGAGACGAGTCAGCTGGAGACGGCGTTTTCAACCAACTCATGAAGCTCACATTAGATCAATTAACTAGCTAGCTAAAGCTGATAAAAGCCGCTGGGGATAGCTGACATTTCACCGGCGAGAGATGAGAAGCTACTTTTGTGTACCTCCGTCTGAAATCAAAAGACCAATTGTTTCAGAAGTTACCTCCTATCTGGATAAAAGAAAATTAGCAATTGTTATCAGTGTAAACTGCACGTCACGCCAGGGCACAAAGCTAAGGGGGCAGAACTTAGCGAACGGTTAATTGCCTTCACATGCTTCTATAGGAGCTCTTTATGGCTCTCTTTGTCAGCCTGTATCTTTCAAAGCATCCTGCTTGTATCTGACGCATAAACCTTGTAGGATGTCACTTAGTATTTTCCCCTCAATTTCCTGTCATTCCCCACGGTATAATGTGGGGAATGACATTAAGAATTGACATTAAGAGCTTCTTTATCCTTTTAAGACGACTTACCTTGGGGTGACCTGTGTGATGTCGCTGGGGTGCAGGATGCGGCAGGTCGTGAAGGTGTAGGTGGAGAAGGTGGAGCTCTGGCACTTTCCTGGATTTTGGACTGAACACACAACAACTCGGGTGATGAGAAAAACAAACTCACTAGCAATGAGCGATGAGCGATAATATGTACATCTTAAAACTCCTCATTGAAATACAGTACACTGTACATTTCCATTTCAAAGCCCAAACGTCCCCATTGTGCCGTATTTACCAGAGGAAGATGCTGTTGTTGATGCTGACGTGCAATTTTGACTCTGTGGTTGGACCGTTGCTGTAGAAGCTCTTGGAATGGGCTGAGATGATAGACTGGAGGTCTCAGAGACATGATGAGGTGCAGGTGTCGTACAGAGGTCTGATCCGGCCGAGGAGGAAGATGTGGGCACGGTTGGGGAGAGAGGTTGGACAGGGAGAGGTGACACCGTATGCTTTCTGTCCTTCCTCTCCTCTGGCGTAGATGTGTAGCGCACCTTGAAGGTGATCCCGCCTTCTTCCTCTTCCTCATCCTCCTCTTCCTTACCCCGCTCTGCCGCCCCCTTCTCAAGGACAACAGTCCCTCTGTACTCCTCATCCTCTTCATCCTCCTCCATGTCAGACAGGCGGTAGACAGCATCCTGAGCCAGTGGCCGGAAACCCTTGGTCACTATCCCTGGGTGTGGGTCCAGGATGGTGGCCAGGTGGGGTTTGGCCAGCTGCTGCCAGTGATGGAGTGTCAGTGAGCCTGAAAATGGAAACTCAGAATTATTCCACAGCTTAGTAAAAATCGATTTACTCTACAAGTTAGGTACCATGTAGAGTTAAGAGAGAGCACGGTTAGTATTATGCTGTACATATAGGAGGGAATAAATGTGATTATATGCTGCTGCCACCACTTAGTTGCTTCCAACATAAACTTGTATCTGTTCGAAGAGACTTAGGTTGATGTTTTTGACCCTGTTCATGTGTGATACAGCCATTCTCAGCTCATGAAAAAATACACAGAAGTACTACAGAAGCGAGTTAATAATATTAACATTATAGACATTATCACAGGTTAGCTAGTTCACACATGATCCTGTACTTTACTTTCTCCTTTTTAACTGTAGGTCTCTTAATAACTCTCTGAACTAAACAAAGTGGCAACAGAAAATTAACCAGCAACAAATCTGATAAAAGATTGATCATTTTAGCAACTTTTTAAGCAAAATGCCTAAAATTCAATACTTTTTTAAGTCTCCTATGATAGTAAACCGATTGGTCTGATAAATTATTATTGTGGAATTTTCACTATTTTATAGACACTTATAAGTATCTGATTTTTGCAGGCCTTTGTGACATCACTGCTTTTCTCGGTTTAAATTTAATCAGTTCATCAAATTCGTCAATATTCAATCATCCAATTGCTTTCCTCAACTTAAGCTGCTTTGTGGTAATTAGTAACGTTACCTTCCATGGGTTTGACAATCTGAAGTTTCTCAGGCAGGAAGGTCTTGAAAACACTGGAGCTGATGGAGAGCTCTGACAGGTTGGAGAAAGAGGAGAGCACGCTGCCCATCGGTGAGCTGCAGTTGCTGCCCTCTCCGTCTGCCCCTGACAGGGACTGCAGCTTCTTCTCGCGCTCCGCCTGGAAGAACTGTCGCTCAGACAGGAAGTTCTGCCGTCGCAGCGACAGGCGGTGGAGGGCTCTGGTGAGGTCGTTGCCACCAGGAGAGCCAGGCTGGCCCATTCGCACCTCCTCCCTGCAGACAAAGACACATTTATTGAGGTGAAGAGCTTCAAACTTCATCCTTAAGGTAAGGAAGCCAATTTTTTTTTTGCAACGTACCCCTGAGTGGACTGGAACGGCTGTGCAGTCATCACTAGAGAGCTCTGTCCTGAGCCGGGGATTGGAGGGGTGGCTGAAGCTGCCCGCGATGCCGAGGCGTTGACGGAGCGGACTGTCTGGAAGACTCGCTTCTGGGATATTCTGCAGGGGGAAGATGTCAAAGGTCAGAGACAAGGGGCCACAAATTATCAATAAACTGTCGACTACTGAACCAGAAGTTATCGAAGGCCATTCATGACATTGATTATAGCCTGCCCGGTCTGCATCATCATTGCCATCTGACCCAAGTAGTCGAAGGGTTCTATAAAAAAAACAGCCATGATTTAAAAATGGGTATAAATTGGACTCAATATATTACAGGCACACTCGATAAGAGTCTGGCTTGGGAAGTGGGATTAAATTGTTGTGAAATAGCAGAAACTCGCAGCCGTCTTCTCTCTCCTGTCTCTCCCCGACACCACCTCAAACTTAGCCTGAGTGTTCTCTCGATTCTGAAGTGAGGCGTTTGGTTTTCTAACCTTTGGTCCTGAAAGGCTGTCTCTTCTTCTACACTCAGCTCTCTCCTCATGGTGCCCTCGATCTCTGCTGCCAGGGAGTCCTGAACACGAACACACAATCACACACACACACAATCACACACACACACACACACACACACACACACACACACACACACACACACACACACACACAACACACACACACACACACACACACACACACACACACACACACACACACACACACACACAAACACACACACAAAGTTTGAAGGTGCCCTCTGGAGGTTTTCTTGTAAGCCAACAAGTTTTATTGTATAGTGGCATTCAGAAACACTCCTTTTTAATTTGTACTCAATCTTTAGCCATTTGGTTGAAGGCTACTTGGATCAAAGCTTTACATTTTTTTCATACTTTGTGCAATGCTGACATCCATGTTTGCCAGCTTGCGGTCTTCCTCGATGCCTTTACTGACACATTGCTACGCTTCTTTGCGCGTTACCGACACCAACTGTCAATCAGTGTCGTAGCTAGAAAATGACGGTAGGAATGGTTGTTGTGGTGCATGCGTCCTTGTGCACAATAGACACAATACAGGGACCCGCTTGTATTAGCATGACGTACACACATCATTTTGTGACACCAGCTGAATTAGATGAATTAAGACTCATAAGAGGCAAATCTGTGTTCAAGAGGAAATATACTAATCAGCAACTGTAATATGTATATTAGTAAATTTAAATATTCTGAAAGATATATTCTCCTCAAATTTTTGTAATAGATTTACACTTTTGGTCCATTATGTGTCTTTATTTTAGAAGAGTGTTGTGAATCTATAATCTGTATCTTCTTTTCTGTGCTGCTATGTAAATGTCAGAGTGTGTTTCACTCACCATGGGGTAGAGGCCATAGGAAAGGTGCCTCCGCATCCCAGCAGAAGGAGTGTTTTTACTGCGCAGTTCTTTGATCTCCTCCTGAGACTCATGGAGCATCTCTACACACTCGGCATTCCTCTCTGTCAACTCGTTCAGCTGGGGCACACATGCGCGCGCACACACATGCAAGCAGTGGTTATTCAAATGAATTTGTTCCTATCCAGCAATTAATGAAATAAAATTAAGTTAAGACTTAAATAGTTATTTAAAGTAGGCATGTATTCAAACTGTAAACTTATAAATCAATTTGTCAGTTGAATTATCTTAAATAAATTGCTAAAGCCATTAATGGATTTACAAAATTAACATAATAAATAATTTAAAACAGAGTTTTAACCACTATTTAAGTGATGCACTTAATTGGTTATTCAACTTTTAAAATGAAATGAGTTTAGTTATTTAAGGATTTAATTTTAAAAATTATTTATATTTCATTTTTTACAGATACTGTACGTACTGGGTAAAATTTTTATCTTGGACCAGTTTAAAATAAAACTGGTCCAGGTCTAATGATTAACTTTGCACTTGTGCGAGATGGTACCTCTGCTGTGAGCTGTCTCTGAGCATCTTTGGAGGCCTGCAGGTGGATCCTCAGCTCCTCTTTCTCCAAAGCCAGCTACGGGGAAACAACACACAACACGAGCATTTAAAGAGACACGCACACTTTGTGTTTGTTACACACACAATAAATGTATTCACCTGTGGACTGTGATAATCGAACAGTGCCAGGTCAATGTGACACCATTTATTTCATTATACCTAGATGTAATAAAACATCACTACTATGTAGAAAAGATAAATGCATTACCTCCTGCACTATCAAACTAAATGATGAGTTTTTAACATGTTCTATAACATAAAATGTACTGTAATGTATTTCCTCTTTTGTCCAACATACAGTATTAACCCCGAAGATATTCCGTTTACTGCCCAGTAGCTAAAGAGAATCAGCAAATCCTCATAATAATAAACTAGAAATAGGGAATGTTTGGTGTTTTTATTTGAAAAAATTGTTGCAAATGAATATTCTTTTCATTCAATGAATTCAGTGACTTATCGTTTCAGCTCTAAATAAAGCTAATTACACTGCAGTACAGTTTTGATTCCATACAAAAGATCCTCAACAACTTAAAATTGGTTTCAACTGAAGAAAAAAGAGATTGAGGCAATTTATCAACTATGGAATTACAGAGCTGGAATTAAATCCTAATAAACCGATTATCTATGTATATACAGTATTTTATCTGGAACAATAGTTCATTCTGCCACCTGCCCCCTCTCCTCACCTCCTTCACTCTGTGTTGCAGCTCCACTATCTGGGAGAGCAGCTGAGCAATTTCCTCCTGGTGCCTGAGCAGCTCCTCGTTCTTCTGAGATAGTTCATCTGTCAGGGACACCATCTGGCTGTTGGACTCACCTGGGAACAAACACACGCACACAAACCAATATAAGTTAAAAAAGAGCACTACACATTTAAGAATGTGCCTTTGTGTGTTTGTGTGATTGTCTTTGTGTGTTTGCTTTTCACTCACGGAGCTCCTTGACACAGTCGCTAACTAGCTGCTGCTCCTTCTCCTCATAGGTGATAGTATCTCTCTTCAGTTGACATGCCTGGAACGGATACATTACGGAAAAACCACTCAGTACCTCCAATGACAAATTCATAATTCAACAAACCAGTGACCCACTGACTACTTCTTCTGTCAGCACACTTTATCAACCTAAAATGGACTTCTGCAGGAAGCTTGATAATCAGGACAATGACATTAAAATATTACAACTGTATCAAAACACCAATCCGAAGGATAAATCTATGAACTTCTTTTTACACTGCGGCTTTTGAGACTTTTTCTTGCAGCACAAGAAACTTTCAATTAGTTTGTATTTCATTATGTTTTATAAATTAGTCTCCCTTTGTATTAATTCAGATGTCTCACCAAATCACCTGATGACGTGAAATGTAAAATGTACTCTTGTGGGGCAAAACCTGCCAATCCTCTCTGTAATTTGCAGCAGTAATTATACTGACTTCTCAAAACGCGGTTATATTTTAATGCTTCCCATTTCACTTCCTATTATTTTTTGTTCCAGTGATGCATCGTCTCCACCAACTACCCTGTATTTGTCACTACCTCGTACCTCAGACCTCAGTGCCAGGTTCTCCTCCTCCAGCTCCTGCAGTTTGCTCTGCAGACACTCCAGCTGACTGAGTGCAGCGGCGGCAGTGCATCCCATTGGCGGCTGAGGCTGCTGTAGGGGGGTGGACATGCTGGAGTCGGTCTCACTCTCTTCTGAGGCGCTGGCAACCATCCGCAGCAACTCATCCTTCTTACTGAGTTCATGCTGCAGCTGATGAACCTGGCCGGAGGGGAAGGTTCGGAGGAGTGATTAGTCTGTATGTGAACGGGGAATCTGCAGTTTCCTGTTATATCCTTGAAACCCTTGAAATTGTTAGACACATTTTTTTTGTGTCTTGTTAAATTCATTCATTAATTTTGATTGATTCTGAATTTTCCTTTGTTTTAAAGACAAAACAAATTGTCTTAAAAAATGTAAATGCACTTCACTGTAGTATCTGTTTTTTTTTTTTTTTTGAGATGTCCTTATGTTCCTTCATGAATGACACACTTAAGTGTTTACCCCTTAGCTCTAGAAGACAATTTCATTGGCTACATTTTTGTTTTTAATTGCACTTATTTTAATTATTCTTCATACTTAAGCCATTCCATTTAGATCACCATCCTCCACAGTCATACACCTCTTTTCCGTGGCTATAATTTAAAGAAATTGTGAAACAAGCTTTTAAATTTCAAGTGTAATCCTCCATTTAAAAATTTTAAGCTACCTGGTCCAGGGCCTGTGCTAGCTGCTCCTCTAAGGCCTCATTGCGTTCCTGCAGCAGATGGTTTCTCTGCAGGAGGGACTGACCAATCCGAGCTGCCAGCTCCAAGTCTCTGTCCCGCTATCCAATAAGAACACAGGACACCCAGGGTCAATCAGCCAATTAGATGCTGCTTCTTAGTGGAAAAAAAGCTGTTACAAGCAAGGTGACACCTACCTCAGCCAAAAGGTGTGTGACCACTTCGATGTCATTGTATGTTTTGGTCATCTGCTCCACACGATCGGCACTGAGGACTGGCCAGAGAATACATTTTACTTATTGGACACACATAAACACACACATATGCAATTTAGCATGCACATTGTGGCATGTGCATGCAAATTGTGCATTCAGTGAACTCCACACAAAGACAAAAACATTTAAAATTTAAAAAAAAAAAAAAATCCACCATATCACTCCCAACTAATGGACACACTTCTGTAGCATGCCAGCTTTACCTACTACTTAAAAAAATTTCCGACCACAAGCAACGTGAGCAGACAGTTGCTCAATGTAGCATCAGCAGCCAGTCATTAAATGGTGTGTTTAAACTGTTTGTCAAGTATATTGCTGAAGCACAACTGATGCTGTGGAAAGTAATTTGGGATATCCACAATGTGGTTGCTAGTGGTCTGAAAGGAATTAAGAGTCACAGTAGCCCTTCACACACACAAATAGACCAAACACAGTGCAACAGTACTACAAGCTGTCTACAGTGGCAGACAGCAGACTTATACTATGCAAATCATTTGTCTGCTGTCATCTACATGCAAAAAGCAGAGAGGGGCTCCAGGTCTGTGGCTCTGGAATGCTTCCAGATCCAAGTTTAAGTACAGCTGTCAGAGCCACGCTGAGGACTGAAGCCCCTCTCTCACTCTGGAACTAAATGAGGGAGCTGCAGAGCAGAACAGACAGATAGGGAGAGAAAGATACCTTTGGAGAGGCTCTGGGAGCCAGGATGGGAATAAGAGGAGGGCTCCAAAGCAAGATATGCTAGTGAGAAATAGAAGAGAGAAAAGAAGGGAAAAGCAGTTCAAAAAGGTGTAGGAGTAACCAGCTTGTTTTAAGATGAACTGGACAAAGAAAGAAAGAAGAAAAGGAGGGAAAGAATAGTAAAGACAGGCAAGAGAGAGAAGTAAGGAGCAGAGAATAAAAGCTGAAGCTTCAATAAATCAACTTCATATAGAAACATTAGTTTGTTGAGTCAGAATATCTACACATCAATTAGTCTGGGCCGCTTTTAGCACCTGAGTGGGTGTCACCAGCGCTGCACTGCTCCCACTTCCACCTGTTTAAAGAAAAGTGGCATCTCTAATCATTGCACCATCTGTTTTGACTTAAGAGGCCCTTTAACAGATTGAGGACAGACTCCATACTCTGGATTTACTCTGCTTTTTCAAATCTTCACCTCGCTTTTTCCTTTGATTTGATGAAAAAGACGACCCGACCATATTTGACAACACCTTAATAGTCACATTCAGACCATGACAAAACTTGCAATTACATCACCAGGAGGTGAAACGAAATATGAAAAAGAATTTAAATGTACTCCTTATTTAAATTAATCAAATAATAATACAAGAGCAACTAACAATTATTTTCATAACTGAAAAGGCAGAAAATACAAAAAAAAAAAGCAATTCCCAGAGCCAAATTAGATGTTTTTAAATAACCTTTTTTTTGTCCAACCAACACCCCAAAACTCAAAGATATTCAATTTACAAATTGTATAAAACATAAAAGAGTGGAAAATCTCTAATTTGAGATTGGAGCTGGAAAATGTTAGGAGTTTTTGCTTGAAAAAGTACCCAAAAGTTTGATCAATTAGCAAAATAGTTGATAATTGATCACTGTAATTTTCTGTTGATCGAGTAATTATTTACTTGACTCAGCCCTGAGGAAATAAACACTGATATGTACAGTTATTAAGTGTAATCAGAGTATTATAGTCATGCATCCGTTAGCCACACTAAAGGTAAGAGACTGATCACTTTTTCTCCAAACAGCTTTGCAAATTTTCATTGCTGATTTTCTCTCTCCTCTCTTTTTTTTTGGTAGATTTATTGTAATAAGAGCAATCTAAGTTTCACTGGGGATTAAATGTAATGAGCGTGCCCAGGCAGCCTCAAGTGAAACAGCTGCTCAGAGGGATGAGAGCTGTGCTCCAGTAATCTGAGGCCCACAGTGACCTCTGGATCTGGACACTGCACTCTCCTCCAACAACCAGCAGTTAAAAATAACCTCTGCCCAACAGAGCTTTCTTTTGTTACACAAGAAGACAGATACAGTACATACACAATGCATATAGTCTCTCGTGTTACTGTGTGACATTTTGTCTCCCAATGTGCTTGCACACACACACACACACACACACACACACACACACACACACACACACACGTTTTTACCTGGTAGGCTAAGTATGGTGTCATATAAATTATGTCCATGGTCAAGTTTGATCATATTCTACCAAATACTACTTAAAAAACTAAAGATATTAATCCAAATGGAGTCACACGCTGCACAGACACAATCGCACATTAGTGTGAGTTGTGGAAGTAGAAGAAAGTATCTGAACTCTGGTCACTGTAAACTGCATAACTGCAAAGTCCAATGAGTTATAAAATTAGTATTGTCTTTTTGATACTGATTCATGGACTGTATGCGCACACACACACACACAAACACACACACACACACACACACACACACACACACACACACACACACACACACACACACACAAACACAATTCAATGTTCAATGGGTGACTTGTTAAGAAACACCATGGCCCTTTCGATTCATGGTTGGTTGGACCTTTGGCACCATAAACTCCGATTACACCAGCTGCAGGTACAAGATTTGTTTATTTTACAATCTAAAAGCATAATGTAAGAAGTAATTACTACAAACACAAAAAAATCTAAGAATTATCAATACAGCTGGGTCAAAATGCTAATGTCAATGTCCACGATTACTTCTGCTCAACTGAATATGAAAGTTGGAGACAAGCATGAGGATCTGTACATTGCACCAAGACAGAGACAAGATAAAACAATTCTGTCAATTTTAATGATGCTTTTGTGTAATACTCTACAGTAACTATTCCATAGGCCTTATAATTGCATTGCTGGTGTGGGTTTGTGAGGTTGGATCAGGCAGGACACACACACACACACACACACACACACACACACACACACACACACACACACACACACACACACACACACACACACACACACACACACACACACACACACACACACACACACACACACACACGCAAGGTCAGATCTAGAGTTTCCCAGACTAGAAAGCATTAGAATCAATTACGGCTTGATCCTCTAAATCCTGTCCACGTGGGAATACACTGACTCATCTCTTTCCACAGCTAAAACCACATGAAAATATATTATGAAAACTTGGACAGACAGAGCTACTACTTTCACAGATTCACAGAACAATAACAAACAATATTTCATCCTCATTCAACTATATCTGGGTTAAAAATTATAAAATTTGCATTTCCAAGGGTGTTTTACATTTCATGAACAAAAAAAAAAATCACGAGGCACATTGCATTCGGGTTGTTTAAACAAACATAATTTGCCTTTGCACGAAACTACGGTTGTAATTGTCTGTAATATCTGCTGTTCAAATACCATTTTTGCCAAATCAGCGAGACAGCTCCCCCTTCTGATTTCACATCATGACACAAAAACTGGATACTTGATACTTGAGATGCTTGTATCATCATATGGGAGTACTGAAATGTTTAGGCTATTAAAACATTGTCAGCATTGTGTAAATATGTCAAAACCGCGCTCCACATTTCTTAATATATACTGTATGTTTGGCTTATGACAACCAGGGGGCGTTCACTTATTGACATGCCATGTCTCTGCAAGTGGATCAAGCACTATAAATAGGCCGCGTTTGATTTTACACCGCAGAAGTGGAACGAGCAGGAGTATGAAACCGACACTCCCTTACTGTACCTCTTCTTTCACACGTGCAAGACTTGATACAAAATCATGTAAACAAAAGCTTTCTCCACCTACCATGTTACACTTGACAGCTTGAATCTTCTATATTGTGTTCAGGAAATTAACTTTGGAACACCCCCTTGTCGTGTAACCTCATCTTTTTCTCTGTGTTCCTCTCCAAACTTTACAACTTTACAGTTATATAGGTCAAACATCAGCAGAGTTAATGGAACGTACAGAGAAAACAAATTTATACACTGTAAAAAATCTGGTCAGATCTATTTAAATAAGCAACACAAATGCAGAGTAGAAAAGTGTATTGCAAGTTAAGCGTGTGAGAAAAAAAAAAAAAGTGAAAGGAAGTCAATCCAACTGTCAACACTGTTCCCGCATACCACAAAATGCCCACTTCCTGTCTTTCAAGGCTTTTACTTAGACACAGTAAGAAACAGACACACGCATAGTTTCCCCTCCACCCCGTCATGCTTGCCTAACCTTGCAGACATGACCGAAGTTGCTTCTACAGTCACACCGGCTAACATGTCTCTCTTTGTCTCTCTCTCTAGTCTGTGAGGCACACAACGAGCACCGCGCCAACGCCTGCGCTCACCTTCCTCAGCAAAGTTATCGTAAAACCTCTTCATTGTGGTTGTTTAAAACCGGCATGGCGGCATGGCCCTCGACTCTTCTCTCTACTGCCCTGTCCTCATCCTCTATCTATCCACTCTGCCTGCCCCCTCCACTCCTCATCACTCTCTGTCCCGTGACTCTGGCCCTGGCTTTGAACTCAGCTACACTTAACTCTGGCTGGATCTCTGGATTCCTCTTGCTCACTGTCTCTCTCTCTCACTCACTCACAAACACTCACACACACACACACACACACACACACACACTCACACACACACTCACACACAGTGTCAGAGCTGTCTAGCGCACACAGGCAAAGGCAAATAGACACAATGACAACCCCTGTGCCAAATAATATCCACAGTAAATCCCTGTGATTTTAATTGAAGAAGATGTGCACTGTACAAAATGAATCCCTCACATGTCCAATGCATTGAGACGCACAAACACACCATCTGCTCACTGATGCTGGCACAGGCTCGGACAATCAAAAGAAAAGTAGACAGAGAGACACACAAACAGAAAAGCTAGACAGAGACATACTGTGGCCATTTTCATTCGAACAACTTACTCAAAATTTGTGTCGTGATGTCCAACTACATCTTTCCTGCCAAAATAACACTAAAGTGAAATATTAATACGGACACTTACTCATGTAGCGGAACGTTTCCTCTGCCAGCAAGGGGGAGATGGTGGTGTGCTGGCTGGAGCCTTCGTCTGGAGAGCAGCTCGGGGAAACCACCCAGTCCTGGCTGTCTGACAGGTACACAGAGCCGGAGCCGGCCGAACCAGATCCCATTGAGCCAGAGCCGTAATGCCTCCCGCTGCTGCCCAGCCCCTCATCTGTGGGTTAAAGGACAGATTAAGTAAGATTTAGGGTCCAGCATCTAATGATGAATAGAGCATTTTTCGATCAAATAAATGATGTAACCTGAAAAAAGTTTATTTTTACTTGATAAAAGTGTTACAAGATTTATTATCAGAAATATCAATTTACTTTTGATCAGCCAGTCAATTGCGTGACTAATAGTTTTAGTAGTTATATCAGTCATAGTCTCGACTCGCATTAAATGAGTTCAACATTTTGGGAAATAGGGATAAATAGGGTTATTTGCTTTTAGATGAGAATGAGATGAACCATGTTCACGTTAGCTTAGCTTAGCATAAAAATTGGGAACGGGGGAACAGCTAGCCTGGCTCTGTCCAAAAACCCACATACCAGCACCTCTAAAGCTCACTAATTCACATATTAGATATGATTTGTTAAATCCGTTAAAAAAAACAACGCGTAAAATCAACAAGTTGTGATGTCATGAGGGATTAAGTGCTGATTTTTTTTTTTTTTTTAACCATTGGATAGAGCCAGGCTTGCTGACACCCCTTTCCTTCATCCTTTATGCTAAGCTAAGCTAACTGTCTCCATACACGAGAATGGTATCAGTCTTTCTCATTATTTTATTTCACAACTTCCTCTTCCTTGGTAAAGCTTGGTGCCTACATTATCCACCGTGCAATCGTACCGCTGACGGTTGAGTCTGAGATTTGAGTGTTATGCTAGCAGGGCTAATGTAGCCTCGAGGCTCTAGTAGCTGAACGATATGGGATGCTTTTATTTGGTCAAAACAATGCGGTTGAGGTGAGATAAAGAATGTCAGGCTGCAGTGCTTGTGTTTTTACAGCGAGCGCAGGCTGATGAAGCATTTGAATATGCGTGCGCGCGTGCGCGTGTGTTCTCTTGGCTCAGGCACTGTACAAGCCAATGTCCTTCCACTTGAGCAAATATGTGGTTTACTGGGACAGATGGGGCTAACTATAGCATCATGCCCAAAGACAAAGCAGTGTGTACTTCAGGGCAGCATGACATCGGCAGAGCAGCATTTGAAAAGGTACACACGGCTTACAGGTGCCATACTGTAGCCTTTGAGATAAGGAAGTGTCATTGATAGTATTGCGGTGTCAACATAGATGTGATACATCACACACGTGCACACAACACAAACCCACTACCTGTCTCTGTGCTGGACTCTTTCTTCTCCACCGCCCGGGGTTTGACTTCAAACATGTCCTGTCCTTGGAGCGGGAGGGGCCTACCCACTCGCAAACACGAAGCTGGACAGAAAGATGGAAGCTGCTATCGCTGTGACATCACATCCTGTTCCTGCACTGACGGGTGGTGCCCACACACCTTTACTTGCAACAGAGGAGAGAAATATTGAATATTAAAGAAGCAATTTTTTCATAGATTTAAAAAAACAAAAACAAACCAAAACTCTACATTGACTTAACTCTTAAATGTTTCACTTAATCTGTACAGTTATCGGTGAGGTAGACTCAAGTAAAGAGAATGTTAATTAGGTTTTATTGTGTGGTGAATCATTGGTGTCTGTGCATGGAGCATATCTGACTCCGCTGCTGACGGCATCCATCATTTCCCTCTGTTGCCCTCCTCCTTTTTTCCTTCCCACTTGGTTGATGACATTTAAAACCAGATGAATAAAAACATTCCCCCCACAGTGTTTGCTGTTGGACACTTTAACCACTAATTGTTTAGTGTCTTTTTCAGGATTTGACAGATCTAAATTACATCAGTAAAGCCTTAAAATCTCAAGCAGCTAAAAGATTCCTCCTCTTTTTTTAAATTTGTCAAGGGCAATTTTTGAGATAAATGAAAGGCCATTCATTGAGGATTCACTGGAGAAAATATAGTCACAATGGTGAGCCAGCTGCTATGCAGCAACTCTGATGCATTTTCATTTCTTTTTTATGTCCTAAATACGGTTTTAGAGGGAGGGCCGAGGGCGCGACAAAGAGCCCTCCCACTTCCTCCTGTCTGTCTCTCTGGGGACTATTCCAGGCCTTAAAGGGATGACTGGAGGAATGAGACAGGATGGACTTCTTATAGGGAGTAATTCCCAGTAGAGAACTGGGAAAATGAACATTGACCAACATTTGCTAGTCTATACTGTAAGGCACTGTAATTTGCTAAGTGTTTTATTTTTACTCTCTGTCTTTGGTGCGAAGTGCTCATTCCTTTGGGGTTTCCTTATAGTAACAATGTCATGCCATAGTGACTGTCACTGTTCTTACATTTATTCATTTCTTTTATTCCAAATAATCCACTGCTGCTGGAAACACAAGAAATATCAATTAATGGGTGCCACTGTATATCATAAAGTTAGAAAGCTTGTGAGAGATGGATTTTTATAAGAATGGTCAAAATTGAAGCAGCAGAGCCCAAAAAACGCCCCCCAAACCCTGCATCCTACACTTCCCTTAATGCAGCTTGATATCATCTTTCATTAAATCCTCGCTGCCTGATAAACACCCAAATCTTTCAAACACCACACCTCTAGCGTGTAACACAGGCTCTCTGTTCAAAATCTGAAGCCAAAAAGCCCAAACTGAGATAATCCTGATGACATCGCTGTGACATCCTTGGGGTTATTTTCTCCGACTGTAGCTCCCTCCAGAGCCGGAGAAGACATTATTACACTGTTTTCACAGGCTGAGTAGGGCTCCTCATGACAAATGAACTGAGTGAGCTTTAAAGTAGATAGACGTTTGTGTAATTGTGCTAATTTCATCCAGTGACAATAAAAAGCAGCAAAACTGACATGTTTTTATAGGGCAATGCCATGAATAGCTACTTTAAAAACGCAGTACTGTACAGGGTTATACATCCTACCACCCATTACAACCTCAGTACCATCTGCATCACTGACTTTAGTGCTTGGCCTGTAGCTGTGAATGCAGACAATAATTCATATCTGTTTGGGGGTGTATGTTTAGCAGTAAGCATGGTTGTGGAAAGACAAAGTCCATGGGCAACATTCATCATCTGCTTACATAACAATGACGCTGAAACTGTTTGCTCCATAAAGGAGATTACTGGGATGCGCGCAATGCTACAGCCTAAATGTGCTGTTTACCATTAGAGACCTGGCAGATACACAGTAGTGACCCTCTAATGACAATGGCATTGACTGAATGATATTGGAATTATAATAGTCAAATTCACATTAGACTTTGGAGCAATTCTATGCACAAAGGACTGCATGTATTAATCATTGGTATGATCCTGGTAAAGAAATTCATATTCGTCACAGAAACATCTTTCACATATATGCTTCTTCTTTTCCTTGTGTTAAGTTGCAAGAGCTAATCTTGTCTGAGTGCCTGTGACTCACCTCATGAGTAACAGTGCCACAGCCAGAGCTATCTTAAGATAGCTACCAAGAGATGCACTTGTATTATCAGGCCTCATTAACTAGTTGACAAACAAAAAACACTCAACGGGTATAGCTATTTTTCAGTTAAACTAAATGGATATTTGTGGTTAAAATTAATGACCGCACACACAATTTTCTTTGGTTTAGAGAAGCAGGATAAAATTCTGACCACACTCTGGAAACCACCACTTAATCCTGGTGACAGATTATTGCACATTATAGAGATGTGAAATACCAAGTGAGGCTCTGAGAGAGACTCTGTGAAATATGGACAGCAGCAGAATTATACACAACAGTAGTCTGTCCCAGCTGTCCTAGAGGGGCTGTCTGCTTACATCAGCTTTTTACAGACTTCATTCCCCTTCATGTCTAATCTAAGCATCCAGCTGTATGCTCCTATCCAGAGGGGCCTAAAACCAGTGCAGTAGTGGAAATGTCAGTATCTGAATGCCATACCCAAGTATAAAATGAGGTCAAAACTGATAATACAATGGCAAAAACTACAAGAAGGTTTGTTCCATCCAGACTTGAAACTGATTTCGTTAAAGTTGGATATGAAAAGATATCCTTCTTTGCTTTTATTTGTTTTCATTTACCAGTTACTTCCCTCGCGTCACTGTCTCCATTTGTGCTGCATCACAGCATCTGCACTCAGCCCATCTTAGATCTGACAAACTGACAGGGCCTGAGGGCATGTTTCAAAAGAAAGGGGGACATGGGAGGCAGCATGTTACACTAACTGGGCAAGGGAAGTTACCTGCATAACCAGAAAACCCCGACTGACACATCAGAAGGGTTTCCTTTCTATGTCTTGCCAAAAGAAGAAAATAGTAACGAAACTACCATGTACAACATCTGATCAGACCAGAAGCTAAAATCAGTAATAACTAACCTCTATGTGCCATCTTCTTTAAAGAAGAAATTGTTTAAGCAAACTTCAGTTTCAAAAACGTATTCTTTAAGATGCTTTTACTAGTCAGTAAAGGCACAGATGGATAAAACATAACCGAAGAACTTTTCATTAATCCTCGGGAGCTGCTCTCCAATTCGGCATGACTACAATTCACGATGAATCAGTTATTTCGATAAAACTACAATTCCAGAAATTGTCTGCATGTAACTCCTACAATCATCTTCCACCTCGGTGGGGTCTGGAGAGCCTATAAATTGAGGCTGTACTGTTAATCATTGTTGCTTCATTGATTAGGTTAAGGTTATTATAATTTTGGGATTAATTTTAGAATTAAAATTCTTGGTGTATGACTTATGCTTATGACACAGTGCAAAAGGACGGGGAGTGCTTCATGTTCAACTGACACTTAGCTAACATTTACTGCACATGTTTATCTCTCATATATAGATGTAAAGGTTATTATATGAATTCTAACATCAGCCACTGATCGTTAAATATGCTAACGCTAGCTATGTTTTCGCAGGCCAGCTAACATTAACCGTTATACAAGATAAACCTACAGGTCAACAAGTGAGTTAGCTGTAAATCCATTAACAAAATCCCCTTGCATTTAACGTAATATTTGTTTGTATTGTTAAAGTATTGAGCGTTACCTAACGTTTGACATGTTTTGGTGAGGATGACAGCTTCGCTGTTTCTTGGCATAGCTCTGGCTAACACAATAACATCACGAGCTCAAACTGGCAGCGTCCCTCACGCGGTGTGCATTACAACATTATAGAAATCAAAGGAGATGATCGATTATCATAAATCTTACCCTATGTCAATGTTATTCCACAGCATGGGCAGTTCCAGCGGGACATGCGGTGTCTGTCAAGCCCCTCAACAAAACCTCAAACAATGGAGGGGACGGGAGGGAGATGGCAAACAGCTACGCTAATCATCAAGATGCGACAGTAGATTTGATGACGTTATAATTAAGCGCCTGTTACCTATGTCAAATTAAAAGTCCTGTCAAAAGATTACATTTTCGCTTTGGGGTATTGTACGATTCGTTACTGACGGTAAAACTGGTTACTTATAATCCACCTAGTATTATTTTGACACAAAATGGTAGAAAATGAACGTTGTAAACAACACGTTATTTAGGTTTTCAGGCTCCTCGTTGTATTTTTAACTTGTTTACGTCGAGGCGCCAGAGCTGCTGTCGACAGGAGAAGGTAAGCACTTTCTTTTGTTTACATGTCGGGTACTTTTCAGTAAATACAGTACATATAATACCGAGCCTATAACTGAGCTAATATTAGTTTAATGCTTGAACCGGGCATATATATTTACGTTAGTAAGTCTAGCTAGGTTCTAGGGCACCTTACAGGCGTGTTTTTGAGTGTAGCATGAACCTGTATTTTTCTTTTTTTCACAGTTAAAAACCGCTGTGCAATAAGATTATGGAAAATGAGATGATAATCCTGTATTTTTTCTAACAGTCAAGTTAACTGACGGCATTAACCCTCGGTTTGAATAATACCCGTCCTCTGATTACAGTAAAATGGCTGCAGTTAATCTAACCTTGAAGTGGAAATGAATTTGATAACTATATGGTGGAATTATTGCATTTTTTTGGACAGTGGTCAACAAGTGAAGCCCTATGGCGCCACTATCGACATGACCCCTTTCAGTACGTAAAGATAAAACTCAATGTGTATATATATATATATATTTAACTGCTCTTCGCGAGTGTAGCCCCTATGAGCAAACATGGTTTTCCAGGCTTCACCACAGTCTTCCTTCCGATCTCAGCGCCCGCACTAACTGAACTGAACTGGACTGGACTGGGGGGGGGGGGGTCTCCGCTGCTGAATTTCCTATCATTTCCTCAGATCTCTAGATCCGCTGGTGCAGCCAGGTAAAGCTGCAGGCGGATGGATGAACGGCCGAGCTTGGATGGATGCTGCCTGCTCTCAAGTCTAGTGGGGGATTGCCCGTGTGTCTCATATTACACTGCTGCGCTTCATCCTCCTGCCTCCCTCCATCGCGGTCGGTCTCCTGCAGCCGGTGAGCGGATGAATGCCAAAGCCTGTGATTTTATCGTCGCCAAAAGGACTCCATGTCTTTCTTGGTAAGTATAATCACCCTGCATGGGGTTTTGTTTCGTGCCTCCGAGCGTGTCGCTTTATTGTGACCTAGTAGATGTATAGTCACGAATCCGATGGCTCCCGCTGATGCCCCTGGTGGGATATGGTAAATTAGTCTTTTAAGTGTGTTAAAAACAAGGAGCTTCCCGTTAACGATGCACCAGTATTTGTCAGATATCAGCTGATATCAAAGCAATCAGTCAAGTATTAATCGAATTTGCATTTTTCTGAGTTATAGGAGCTGTCAGATATTCTTTATATATCTTGTCTGAAAAGTGTAACCCGTTTGCATCTGGATTTTCGTACATATTAAGGGCTAATACAGGTTGTGAAAATATCAGATATTAATATTATCTATCTATCTGTGCATTCCTCACATCTTGCTCTGTTGGGACCCATCAGTCAGTCAGCTGCCTCTTTGTTGCCTGTTATCATCATTCTAATTCTCTCTCCACTCACCACTCCTGATAAAATGCCATGTGAGTGCCTTCACAGCCCATATTTCCAGATGCTTGCTCCCTGCCTCATATCTGACCCTCCCTCTCTCTCCGCAAGGCAGTGTATCACCCTCCACCTGCCAAGCTCCATGTTTCCTCTGCACTCTCCTCCTTGTCCTGTAGGGCATGTCTCACCTGTGCTCCCCCCCCCCCCTTCACCAGGACTGTTCCTGCATCTCCCACGCTCAGGTCCAGCCCATGGACATAGAGGAGCGGTATGAGGACACCAGCCACCAGTTCCTGGTCAGTAGCCAAGACACTGTCAGCATGGAGACAGACGTCACACTGATCTTCTTCCATCATCTCATTACTATCCTTAATCATTTATCAGATCTGTGGAGCTTCTTAACCATTACAGTCATTAAAGACAGTGACCACTGGAATAACATTGCAGCTGTTAAAGCTGCTGTTATTGCCTAAAGGGGTGGTCCATTAATTTAGTATTGCACTCCCATAAAGTCCTGGGAGTCGCGAGGGAAAGATTAAAACAAGAAAAATCCCTAGTATGGATCAAGCTCAACAAACATTGAATCCTACAATTGCCGTAAAGCAACTTGAAAATTTCTTTCATTAGACCCCTTACGCCTGGTGAATTCCCATGTCCGTCTTATTCCAAGTTTATAGCTGATCTTAATGTGTAAAAGTGCCCCCTTTAAAATATCACTGGTCATCTGCATAAAAAAAAAAAGTTCATGATTTCAGAAGAGTTTGCCCGTCTAATTATCCCTCTATTAACTATTCCCATTCTTAGTGCAGTACTTATTAATTAAAATTATTATTACCTACTTAATAATAATTATTAATGTACTGCTATTGTGTGAGGTAATTTTCTCCTGATAATACAGACAAAATGCTGGGACAGTAAGGAGTGAATACAAAGAATGTGTATGGATAAAACCAATACAACCATTCAACAAGTGTGTGTGTGTGTGTTTGTGTGTGTGTGTGTGAGAAAGAGAACTAGACTCTCCTGTGTCCCAAACCTCTGTCTGCATCATTAAAGCAATCAAGCAAACCCCCCCTTTACTTTGGTGTGGTCGGTGTCACAGTGCCACCCCCTTGCGGCCATTGTCTTCTCACACATTTCCTCTTTGACCTGTCTGTAAGGCATCTTTTGCGGCAGTAGATGTCCACGAAGGAGACTTTAGGGTTGTTACAGTGCAAAGCTAGTTAAATGAATGAGATTACATGAGATGAAAATTTAATGATGCACTATGGGGAACTGGTAATTGTGTAAAAAAAAAAAACATATTTAAAGGGGCATTGAGGTTTTTACAGAACCATGGCACAAAATTATTAATTATTAGAATATAGCTGAAAATTCTTCATATGGTTACTGCTAATACCACTGACTCAACAGCTATTTTTCAGCTTACTTTGTCCCAAATCGTACTGTCTGTCTGTCCTGCTCTTTGTGTCGAGATCGAGTCCACCCCCACCCTGCCTACTCACAATCTCAGCTGCTTAGTGATGGTGGTCCGAACCAGCAACATGCATATGCAACATGCCTGGGAATGAGGACCCTAACATAGATGCACTTCCTACTGGTCATTAACAGAGATTGATCAAGGTCATAAATAATTTAATGCACGTATAAAAAGAGATGTAATACACTGAATTGTGTTTATTTGCTGAGTTACTTTATTTTTCACTCTGTGTTACCTTTTGAGGTAAGTGCGTAATATATGTTTGTGGGGTGTATGTGGGGGTGTGCGTCCCTGCAGAGCTGTGACGGTTCTGAATACACTCTGCAAGGGCCAGCAGGTGGCGATGACATCACCGGGCTGTCAGCTGAGCCAGCCCACTACCAGCTACTGTCTGAGCTGGGTGAGAACACCACACCACACACTTGAGTCAGACCATTACGTCAGCCAAGGAAACTGCAAAGAGTTGAAGTTGCACCTAATTTCCCTCCCAAGTCTTTCAAAACGAGAGTAGGATTTCACTTCGAGCCAATTCACTGTATTACAGGGAGGGGCTTCAATAACCTGAGCCAGGTGAGCATGGCACGGCACTTCCCTACTGGACAGCTGGTGGCCGTCAAACAAACCAACCTGGATGAGTGCACCGAAGAGGAGCTGCTGCAGCTCATGGTGAGCCACTCTCCAGCGATGGACATGTATGTAAAGAATATTTTTTGCTGAGCCTTCTTCATCCCAGTGTGTTTATGCCTGATTGCGTTTTAATCTCCAGAACGAGGTTCTGCTGTCCAGGCTTTTCCGTCAGCCCAACCTGCTGACCTCTCGTCTGGTTTTCAGCTCCTGCTGCCAGCTGTGGGTCCTCACGCCGCTCATGGCCTATGGTCAGCCACTGCCACGCCTCTATAAAGATTGTTTTCTTACCACAGCTGCAACATTTAGTTGATTAATCAATTACGACACACAATTAATCAGCAAATAGTTTGATTATGGAATAATCATTTTAGTTATTTTTATAAATAGAACTTACTAATTGCAGCTTCTCAGATGTGAAGATGTGATACTTTTCTTTGTCATACTAAAGAAGTGAATTGGGTTTTGGACTATAATCAGTGGTTATGAACCATTGTGCTGTTCATATTGATAGTAGCTCTTTAGTGATGTTGACATTCTTTATCAAAGCATTTCTTTAAACAAAACCTTCTTGGGCCCAAATTATTACATCCACAATTTGCACCACGTCTCCAAAATTAAGATAAATCACTGCAGATTTTCCATGAAAATCCCCTGTTCAGCTGTCCTTTTCGGTCTCCTCCTATTTGCAGGCTCTGCAGACACCTTACTGAGGACATATTTCCCAGATGGAATGAGTGAATCCCTGATAGCGTACTTGCTATACGGTGTGCTGAAAGCGTTGGAATACCTGCACCGGATGGGCTATGTTCACCGGTCAGTGGGAGACAGGCCATTGTACAAGAGGACTGAAGGAAAAAGTCTAAACGTATAAAAGTATTTGTATTTTAATGTTTTTCTTTATTTTCAGGGGGGTGAAGGCCAGTCATATCCTGCTGTCAGGGGAGGGGCGTGTTTACCTTTCAGGGCTCCACAGTGTTTACAGTATGATGCGTGAGGGGAAGAGGATGAGGGCAGTGTTCGACATGCCCCATCACAGCCCTGCCCTGCTGCCCTGGCTCAGCCCCGAACTACTGCGACAGGTCAGAGCTCCCTAAATTAAGTCACATACATGAGCTCCACTTTTCCTGAGTATAAGATCGACCAGACTATTGAACATGTGCTTATTTCTTCCTCTAAAGTTGCATGTATCTCCTGTTTTTTTTTTTATAACAGTTTTTGCAAGTTTTTCGAAAGCAACAGATTTGTAGTGTCAGTTTTTTTCAGCTTCATTCTAGTGTGTTCTGTCGTTCCTCTCCCCATGGTGTTGTCCTCAGTAGGACCTGCACGGTTACGGAGTAAAATCAGATATCTACAGTTTAGGTATTGTGGCCTGTGAGCTGGTCAGCGGCAGGGTGCCTTTCCAGGACATGCCACCCACTCAGGTAATGAAATTGCTTCCGTTCAGTCTGTGTTACAAGAATATGTGCATATATAGCTTTCAAGGGTCAAAATTTGCAGTTGTTCTCTGTTTGAATCCTCCTGTTCAGATGCTGCTTCAGAAGCTGCGCGGCTCCCACTGCTGCCTGCTCGATGTGGCCCCCTTCCCGCTAGGCGAGCTGGGGGGGCTGAAGGTGTCGCGGTCTGGGGTGGACTCTGGCATTGGGGAAAGTGTGGCCACTGGAAGCCTGACGCATAGCGCCACAGCTCCTCCCACTGACCGACCTCAGAGCCCCGGACCTAAAAACCACTCAGCCACCCTGCACAACCTGGTCCAGCTGTGTCTGCAGCAGCAGCCCGAGCGGAGGTCATTACATGATAGGAAGAGTCAACTTTATTTGACAGTTGAACGATTACATTCAAATACAGTACAAACACACAAATCGTAATACAGTGTTTTCCCTGTCATTCTCTTCTACAGACCATCAGCGTCTGCACTGTTGACCCACGCCTTCTTCAAGCAGGTGGGTTTCCTACCCTTGATGTCTGGTGACTGTATATAAAGAAGCAAAAAACAGTTCAAATCCACTCCATTTGTAAAAAACCTTCCCTACTCCTTCAATACTCTATATTGAATATGAATGCTGCCTTTACAGATGCAGCCCCCTTCTTTGTGGGATGACAGTTTTTTGCTTGGTCAATCTGTCTGTCAGCCAATTGATCCATCACTGTGCTCCAGAGTGAAATATCTTAAGAATTCTTGGATGCATTGAATGAAATTTGTTACAGACATTCATAGTTCCCATAGGGTTAATTATAATTACTTTGGTGACCCTTTGACTATTCTGCTAGTGTCACCTACAGGCCAAAATATCTACTTGACCATTACTTTGCTCACAACAGAACACCTCTAACGGCTGGATAAAGCTTTGCCCTTGGCTGTGCTTTAAAGTGGGACTATGTTTTGAACAAAAATAAACACACAATCTTCCTCACAAAAATGAAAAGTTGAGTTCATAACCACAAACACACCAGTTCAATAGACTGGCATAATAGGCAATTTACTGCTATGGCCTTAAAGGTCCCCTAACACATATATTTATATCTGAACCGTTTGTGTGTGTCTATTAAACACTTCTGTAATGGTGTTAACAAAAAAATAGTGTTGATTTGACCCCCCCCCCCCTTCTGAGGGCCTTCAGTCCCAGCTCTTAGCCTGCACACTGCAGCTAAGACACCAGTGATACCTAAAACTGTCGAGACTACCAGAAACGGCAAAGTCCTTGCTTTTCAACATAACCGCTAAATAAAATTTCTGTCCATAACTTACAGCTACCAACGCAAGTTTGTTTACACTGTCTTACTCTCCCACACAGAACTCAGCCGTGGCCACCAATTGGTTATCCGGTTTGAACGCAGAAACCGGATCAAATTGTTACTAGCTTGCAAAGCTGGGGGAGGCAACTTGTTGTGAGGGAGCTAGAGGAATGGCAGTAGTAAGCCACTTCATATGTTAACAGCTTTTATCTTACACCACCATTTTTATGAAAAACCAAAAAAAAACCCACAATCGAAACCCATTTTCATGATATGGGACCTTTTTAATTGGTATGGAATGAATAGTATCTTAAAGTAGCTAATGTTAGCTAACAGTAACAAACTTTAGAGACACTCTAAAGTAACTGCTTATACGGTGCCAGTTTACTGACTTCATGACTCTCTTCTGTCTGTACTCTTCTAACACTACTTTTTAGCATGTTAGAGAAAAGAAACATTTGTGGGGTTTTATCACAAAAGAAAAATAAGTAGTATTTTTTTGCCATGCTAGCTGCTCTGGGACAGACAACAGTGCCAGTTTGTTAGTCAGTCCATCACTTTGGTGTTCAGGATTTCAGTCTGGATTGCCATGAAATTTTACAGACATTCATTGTGACCAAACCATAGTGGGTTTGAGTGAAATGTCTCAACACCTACTGGATGGAGTACTGTGAGTTTTATACAGATATTCACGTCCACCTGAGGGTGAATGGTATGAACTCTGGGGATCCTTTAATTTCCATTCCTGTTCCCCGAAGTTCCATCATCAGGTTAACATTAAAAATGTGTCCAATACTTTGGTTTACTAAATTGCAAAACTAATTCCCCTTCCCATTAGCCTAAGCTGTACATTTTGTTATTGCTAATTAGGAAATGTTTGCTAACAAGCTAAAGTAAGATGTTGAACATGATAAAAATTATACCTGCTAAAACATCAGCTTGTTAGCATGTTGATGTTAGCCTTTTGCTCAAAATGAAATTATGATACAAAAGGTTGGAATACACACAATATAATGACACCAACGAGAGCTCACATTGAACTGACAGTGAAAAATAACAATAAACTATGTTTTACCAGTGTTTGAGCAGGGTTGTGTTGTTCTATGACAGGTGAAGAGGCACACTAGAGACTCCTTCCTCAGCCTCATGTACCCAGCAGTGCCCCTAACCAGCCCCGAGGACCCTCCAGTATCATGCCCCCCCGGTCCGTCCTGCCACACTTTGACATCACCCACCGCCGACACTCCTGAAGCTGTGTGGGACTTCTCTTAACCCACCCACCCCCCTCTGTGACCATAAATCTCCAAACCCTGACTAGAAAGCCAAACAGAAGACAATCAAAACAAAGCAATGAGGCCAAATTCTACTGTGCTTTTATTTTTTATTATTATTAATCCAACCCTCTGAGCCTTTTGTAAGTAGTTTTATAGATTTTTTTTTTTTTTTTTTTTTTTTTAAAGTCATCGTCTGATGCATATGTGGACTTTGGTTGTGGGGTGGTGAGGTGACTGTGAAAGTGCTGGATCGAAGAAGCTGCTCATGATCATGTAATAAGGATCCATAATAATAATAATGGACCATCAAGGAGTCACATGTAAACAATCGAATCACTTGAC